>NW_019525369.1:763172-795319 GCF_002814215.2 Seriola lalandi dorsalis
ATACAAAAACTTTATTCTCACAATATCAAAATTGACAGACCTACAGAGATTTGTAGATTAAAAGGAATTAAGAGAGAAAACAATGATGAATATAGTGACTCCTACTGGGAGTCATTACATTAATGGTATTTATTTGTGATGGTGCTGAGCAGCAGCACTGGGTATGTTAAATAGTGACTCACATGACAAAATGACAGTTAAAAAGAAACATAAGAGCAAAAAACAGGGTGAGGGGATTGGTCATTTTGCATTTAATCCTGGCAGCAAAAATTATTCAAAAATCAAAAACAAATAACATATGCATTGGAGGAATTCCTTTAAAAGATAAAATTGTCCTACACCTGCATATTTTTGAAAAAAAAAAAAAAAAAAATCTAACTCCTTCCAAATATTTCTAAAACTAAATGACAATGTTCGTCATGAAAAAAATACTACAAGTGTGGTTGAGGATAAGTCGAGGAGAGAGAGTGTCATATCTACAGAGTGAGAGAGGAGGACAGCAGATGGAAATGGAAGGAGGCTGAGGGCAGAAAGAAAATGACCACCTTATGTAGCTGAAGACAAGTGACAACAGTCATGGGCCCAGTATCGACCTCACCCCTACAACTTTCACAGTGACTGCTCTGTCAGGCTTGGGCAGTGCGGCAAAAATCCAGCTCTTCAAACTGAACCTGTGTGGAGCTTCAGAGGGTTTGGCGGGTTTTCTGTCTAACTGCTGTGAGTTCAGACTGACAGAACCGTCCAGCAGCAGGATGGAGTGCGGCAGGTGTGAAATGGTACCGGAGGTTTCAACACATCATGGCTGTCTGCTCAAAGCCTTCACAGAAAATAGTCAGCTACTGGCTTCTTGGAGGGGATGCCCCTGGTCTCTTGTGGTGCTGCTTCAAATATGATGAACTCTCGCTGTAGATGCTCATCCAACTCCAAAATGGCCGCCACGTTGCCACATCTGATTGTCCAGAGACAAAAAAGTGGTTAGGATATTCACATATTTGCAGTTACCAGTCATGAAACTTTGAGGGTAAATCAACACATGGCTGCTACCTGTGATGTAAAACTGACTTGTCTATAAACTACTAGATGTTGGTGCTAAGATACCAAACCAGGTAGTTTTCATACTTCACATATTAAAATCATCCAAATGAACATATACATGTATATGAATGGATTGAGGAGAGGGTCAGTGATGCAGGGATATCTGAACCACAGTGATGAGTCATTTTGAGCTTTATAATAGCTGAGGAATATTAAAAAATAGTTCATATTAATGGATAATTCTTTGTACATCACGCTGTGTAAGAACTACAGTTCCCATAATGCTTTAGGAGTTTTATACAGAAAGCTGTGGTTACAATGTGAGCACAGTTCTATATTTGTTGTCAAATTGACAACATTAACAGTATGCTAAATTAGCTATTAGCAGTTCCTGTTTGCACTGTATCCATGGATGTACAGAGAAGTGGAATAACTTTACTACTGAAGGAAACTTAAACCTGATGATTATAGGGCTCCCTCCCACCAAAGAGTGTCCTGGTCGACTAGTAGTCGTTAGTTCAAGGCATTAGGCGACTAGTTGTCACATATCTATGATATTAATTTAATTATGTAAATATATAATTTTGGGTGTATCCTAAAATGGTTAGAGTTCCAGGGCTGGGAAAGAATGTTATGAGTAACACACCGTGCTACACTACAGAAAAACACAAAACCATATTGATAGGCCTTTCAAATATAAACTTTACAAACGCATGGACGAAACGAACCGAGTAAGGACACTCACCAACAAGTGAACAAGACATAACACATAGTTAAAGTTTAGTTTCCTAAAACTAAACCAACATACCAACAGATCTGACCAGTTGATTCACTTCAACTTTGGCTACTATGTCAAAAAGACAATTTTGAGGACAATTCCTTCCCTAATGTCAAATAGGACACAAAACTGTACAAAGAGGGTCACTGGTTACCATTAGAGACACACACACACACACACACAATAGACCTCTCCTTAAGCACATATAACAAACTGTGTTACTGTAACTTATCTACCTGTAGCAGTAGTTGGGTGCTGACCAGACAGTGAGCACCGTCTCGTTGAAGTGCCACTTGTAGCCCTCCATGACCAGCTGGTGTGCTCGGCAGATCATGTGGATGTCGTTGGCGGCGTTGAACTGGGCCACCACGTCGCTTCCAAACAAGTACCCAGCGCCTCTGGGACTCACTCCCCATCCTGTGGTGTCTGAGAGCAAGGAGAGAAAATCGGTCAGGTGATGATCTGATTTTAACATGATATCAGGATTAGGGGAAGACTTGTGTAAACTTTGAAAATGATTGCTGCGTGAAACGTTCAAACACATTTTAGTCATGACATTAAACTAAGTTTCGTGACCAACACAAGAGAGACAAGAAAGTGCATGCGTGGGGAGAGAGATACTCATATTTCATAATGCATAATTAATGCTTGGAAAACAAATTCTGAATAAAATAGTTAATTTTCTTGTCTGCTGAAACACAGTTTAGTTGAAGACAGTGGACATCAGATATGTGGTGCAAACATGATAAATCCAGTGAATCCTTGAAAAGCTCTTCATCTCCCATGTTCCAAATGCCAAATGTTTTTCCACACAATCCACACTCTGTTGTCTTTTCAAAACCTTGACAAACAGTATATTGTCTATGTATAGCCACGCAAGACAATGTAGCTTGTTACTGTGGTCAGCTACACCTGTGATCATCGTATTCAGTAATTATTTGTCTGTCGTCGCATTGCCCGATATAAAATATGTACAGATCACTTGTAAAACTTATATTTATTAAACTTTGTTAAACTATGACTAATCACTTTTCCAAAAACCTTTGAGGATTTCTTGTCCTGCAAAACTTTGACAGACTTAGAAAACACAATTTACAAATTCCATGACTTTTTCAGGTTTTGCATGGCCATATCATGGCTATGTATATCAATTCCAGCACTTCTGCCAGTTGCCCTTCTTCAAATCAAAAATTTCCATGTTAGCTTGAACATTAATAAGCACATGAATCAACAATGCAGTGTTTAAAAGGCATGAGAGATTCCTGTATACCTTCAGGGTCCGACCACAGGAGGTCACACATGGGCCCGTCATGGGGCACTTCCTGTTTTCTGTCAATGGTTCTGATCTGGTCCAGTGTCTGGATGGAAGGAGACAAGCCACCATGCACACAGAAGATCTGAAGGACATAGAGAGGAGTGGATCAAATCAGATGATGGAATGGAAATAAGTTATTCAACCAGATATTAGAAAAGCAAAACCTCTAAGAAAAAATGTAATGCATGAAGCTCCATTGATATCAGATTCACAAGGGTGTACTGGAAAATGCATTTCACCTTTCCATCAATGATAGCAGAGAGGGACAAGTAGTCAAAGATCTCAGTGCAGTATCTCCAGACAGTGACTGAGCCGTACTTGCGGAGGCATTCATCATAGAAGCCGTAGACCTGGGTGATTTGCCGCGACTCATGGTTTCCCCGGATCAAAGTTATCCTGTCTGGATAACGCACCTTAGGAACACAGCAGAAGCAAAAAGATGAGGATCCTGTGTGAATTTCTTTAAAGCATATGCAGACATGAGCATTAAAAGGTAACACACGCGTTTTCCTGTTAAGTTGCAAGTTGCAGTGCAGTTCAGCAGTGAACATGGATGAAAATTCATGAGTACCTTAAGAGCTAGCAGAAGAAGGAAAGTCTCCACACTGTAGAAGCCTCTGTCCACAAAATCACCCATGAAGAGATAATTTGTCTCTGGGACATCTCCACCTACCTGCAAGGTAAAAAGATTATGAACAACCAGTCCGTTTAACAGTTGGATATTATAGAATTCACATAAAAAACACAATGTTATGAATAACATCAGCACCATTCTCAGTGTGACTGGACATGTATCAAACTTGACCAAGCATTAGTTAGCCTGGAGTGCTGACTAACAGAGTCTACTGAACTGCTACAGCATGTGCCTACAAAGCTAGTAGAGATGTGAGCACTCTACTAACAAAACTCACCAATAAACCAAAAGCTGAAAAAAACAAAAACAAATGACCCGCTCTCCTTTTAGTTCAGTACGATTTGGACACGGCAGAAATCCAGTGTCCAGCACACAGGAGAACAATGCTACTGAAGTATCGAATAGGCTATTAACATTAACTGCAGCTATAAAAGATATATGTCCAATTGCAGTTAGTCTGTCTGCATTAAAATTGTGTTTTAAACTCCGACTTTCTGGATATGCATAGGTCATTTACTCCTGATGGCTGCAGTGAAATAAGGGAAAACATTTTCAAAAGGAGCTATTAGTAAATTTTGCTATTGCTACTAGAGATGCACAGATTGCAAATTCTTTTTGCAAATTTCCAATTAAAAGTCTGACCAGCTGATTCCATATTTCATTCTAAGAAATCTAGTTGACAACTACAAAAACATTTTGGAACTTTTCTTTAATGGAATTCAATTGTATATTCATAATACAACATGACTATCAACTATTTAATAAATGGATGATGGGCTCTCTCTCTCACACTCTAAATGAGGGTAAACAAAAAATCACATTACTGCTTTCTGGCTCCAAATCTTCACTTTTCGGACTGCTCATCAACAATAACGATGAACATTATTATTGATGGTCATTATCAAAGGCATGTGTGTGGACACACATATGCGTGGGAGCTGCAGCAGCAGTTAAGTGAGGTAGTCGTCATGCACAAGTTAAGGAGTCAAGCGGTGCTCCTTCACTTGTCAACAGCTGTGTCTGGGGTGGAACCAGCTAGCATTGGCCAATCTCATCACTTTCCAAATCAGAGGTAAGGTCCATTTTACCCGGAAGAAGAAGCTGCTCAGAGGACGTATTCCAACCATTTGCATTGTAAACACAACAATGGCTGAAGTTTTTGGCAATACTCGTAAGCTGTTAATGCTAACATTAGCTATGTAGCATTAGCAAAACTTACAATTAACTCCTTTAAACGCCATTATCATGTTACAAAATACTAGGAAAATTGTGGTAGGCATCCAGCATGAACAACCAATTTAAGAATATAACTTCTAAAGAAAAAAAGGTGTAGACTGTATTAAGCAGTGTGTAAAAGCAAACAGAAACTTACTCTAAATAGCTCTTTCAAGTCATAGAACTGACCATGTATATCCCCGCACACCTATGAGGTAAATTAGGAGAAACATAGTTATTACACACATACATATATATAACTTCTTTTAAATTCTGAACATACAAACTAAAAAAAAAAATTTCTTACTGTGACGGGAGAGTCCACTCTCTGGACATTACTTTCTTCAACCAGAATCTCTCTGAAAACACACACAGATATTACAATAGGATTCCGTGTTCTACTAAAGCGTGTTGGGTTTTCTATTGATGTATTCAAAACACTAGCAGCTGGTCATAAAGGAAGTCTAGTTGATATTTACTTTAAGTTATACAACAATGCTATAATGGTGACATTGATATTGTAAACAATTAGTTTCTACTATGTCATGAAAACACAGTTTAGGTATTTTTATTTACTTGAATTTGCTTGGTGTAAGCTTTATGCTACCTATATGAATGGATATATCTAGCATGAGTCAAAAGTCCTGATGAAACTCTGCTATATGTATTTGGCATCACAAACATCTGATTTTGTGTCTCTGTTATAGGTGTATTTGATCCATTACCTGGCTTTGGCACACAGTGCTTTGACTTCGTTTTCTTTAATGAGCTCACAGCGTCTGAGCTGCTCTATTTGTCGGTCCAGGTCACTGATGTCCCCCATTGTCACACACATAGGGAGAGCTGCTTACACACTATGGTCACACACTCCTCTTCTCACACACAGGGGTCACTAAAATAACAGGCTCGTACTTCTCCGGGCAATGGGGCAAGCAGTCAGATCAATTGTAGGTCAGGCTCTTGCTATGAGGATGCTAAGAATAAGGAAATGTAAAAGAGAAAATACAGTTAACAGCTGAGTTATGCAAAAGCGAACCTGAATAAAGACCAAAACAACGCAACAACAGTCACGTAACCAAAGAAACATGTTTGGCTAATGTTTGTTGCTTAATAACTTGATTTGAGTTTCCTCAAGGTGGTTCCTGAGTGAACAATTAGGGTCATTTACTAAGAAAAAATGAAACTCACAAATATTGTTCATTAAATTACACAGAGGAATAAAGGACCAGACAAAACAGACGTTATTCGTCAAAGAATGTGGGGCCTATGGGCGTAGCGTAGCAGTAAGCTAACCGTTAGCACGTTAGCTTACATCACCGCTAACGACGTCAGCGAACTACTGATTCTTTGATAACTTAACCAACCATTTTGTTAGGGAATTTGTTCTGGAGGTTAACGCTAATGTTTACCAACTGGTACCGAACAACCGCATAGTGTTAGTGTGCTAATTAAACAATGTAATGTATTTAAGTTTGTTGACGAAAGGTTGTGTGTTAGCTGGCTAACCTTAGCTCTCAGAGCACCTGGCTAACTTGAGCAAACGGCGTCAACACTGGTTAGCGCTTCTCGGCTAGTTTCCTGAGCAAGCTAGCTAATGCTAATGAGGTATATCAAAACGATTCACACGCTGCCATTAAATCGACGACTCAAAAGTAAAAGTGATTACCGTGAAGTGAGTGATAGCTGAACTTTGAGAAGAAGCACACATCGGTATGTTCATTCCGTGGATTGGGTGTTTTTTCGCCGTCCACCGGCTCCTCTTCTTACCCCGGTCTTTGCCGGTTCACTCGCTCCTGCCGTGCTCATGAACACCGACGACTTGGCTGTAACTTCCGGTGTAGGGAGCGCGCATTGCACAAGAAAAAACACGAATGGTTGAGATTAAAGACAATGGTAAATAAAAGTTTAAATTAAATCTTGCATATTCTTACATTCTGGATTTTTAAAATAAGGCAAATGGCGTAAGATAAAATTTTAAGATTTTTAAGAGTGACTTTTTATATTTGGAAAAAATGAATCTGGCACAAATTACTAATCATTATCATTATTTGAGTATTTTAATATCGGGAGGATTTCTTTAATATCACCAACGCAACACAAATGTTCATTTGTACCTGTGTAACCTCACCAAAATCAAGCTCAACTATGAGTTTACAAGAAAACTTGGGGCGAAGAAACAAGTTAATTCATCAATTAGTCAATTAAACAGAAAGTTATTCACCAATTTTAATAACTGATTAATCATTTCTCATATTTCTAGCAAAAATACTATTCCTTCGTTTTCCTGTTTTTCTGTGTCTGCTCATTTTCTCACTTATGTAATAGTAAACCGAACATTTTGTGGTTTTGAGCTGTTGGTCAAACAAAGCACATCATTTGAAGATGATGTAGGTATCTAATGGACATATTTCATTGTTCACTTTGACGTAATTTCAACTGAGCAGAAGCATCAATCACAGTACAATCAAAGTATTCTATTGTATATCTTTATAATAAAGACCTCATTTTCAAATGTACTTCAAACTGTATACATGTTTTATTTTACAAGACAATTACGCGTTTTAATGTTTTTTCCTCCTCAATTATGCAGTTACAGCTTATGTAGTTAAAGCTTAGTTAAAGTTATTCAAACAAGTACATGCTTATAACATGAGATCAAACTGTAACAAAGTTATGACAATTGAACAGCAGCAGTATCATATTAAATAATGGTCTTCAAAAATTTCAGTAGGAATGTGCACATTGGTGAGACATCTTTAAGAGAAAACGTTTTTTTTCGTAAATGAAACACAACTTTGTTGGATTGTAAAATCACATTTTAAAACTTAAATTTAATTACTTTGACAAAGCAGGAGTACTAAGATTTTTGGAGCAAAGAAGAAGAACTCACAACAAAGTGCAGAACAAAGGCAAAATGCCCTGGTGATGTTAACAGTCATGACAGACATACTGTTATGTATCTTTTGTTAAAAAACCCTTTTCCTGACTTGTTATAATTTTAAAATAATTATAATTTTAAACCTCTGGTCATTGTCCTGTTTTCCAGATTGTTACAGTGCATAAAATATAAATTGCTAAGCCACATTTTGGTAGAAACTTTGGTAGAAACAGTAAAGGACTTTTCTGGTCACTTTAGTCATGGCCTGTGTTATAGTAGCAGTGACTAAAAGGCAACAACATAGGTGAGTTAGTTAAGCAATAACCTGATTGAACCTTGCTCTATGAGCACAGAGGGCATCATAAAACATTTTTACATTTTCATTTACAAGGGAGCTTCTAACCCCTGGAGGAATTTTACAAATGAATTATTATTACATATTATTTCAATTATATTATATTATATTATATTATATTATATTATATTATATTATATTATATCATATTATGAGTTTAGTCCCAGAATCAACATGTAATAATGGTATAACTGTGATCACATAACTCCACCACAGTCAGCACAAAACATTTCAAATGTCTAATTATCATCACACATATTGTATAATATTGTCACATCTTGACCACCGACCATTTTACTGTAACAGTTTTGTCTCAGTTGCTTTGGGTCATTTTATATAATGAAGCTCTGAAAGGCAGCGAAAGTTTAACACACACTTGTCAATTTGAATACGTCATTATTATAAGAAAAAAAAGATAAGTGAGATCAGTAAAACTATTGTTTTTATGCTGTAGTCTGGTGTTTGGTCAGTTTAGAATTAGTTGTTGCTGTCAGCTACAGGAATCATTTAAAGTATAAGACGAGATAAAGATACAGTAGGCGTAATTATTGAAAATGACATACTTCACTGTGTCTTGTCATTCACAAACACGCTTGTGCAGAAAACACTATTGAAATATATAATGTATATATATATTAAATATATTATGATTGTGTCATATATTTTGTTTCTTTGAGATGTGTGTGATTCATACTACATTTCTTCATTTTGCCTAATTACATCTTTTCACCATTGAGCCACTATAAGGCTTTTCTTGTGCAGCTGTGAAACAGGCTGTCAGTGCAGTTTGTGCAAACCAGCAAACCTCCAACATGTGTAAACCTTTTCTAGTAGTACCAAATAAAAGTATGAGCTTGAAAATGAGCATTATATGGGACCTTACCCTGGCTTCCTATTCTATGGCAAACCACTGTGATCACACCTACTCAAAGGATGATTCAACATGTACCTCAAAAAGCCGCATTGGTTGATCATTGGGAGGTGGTGAAAAGGACAAGCTGGTAAGTGAGTCCTCGTCTCTCTGGCTCACTCATGGTGATTAGGAATCCACATTTAATACAGTTTGAGAGAGTCAATGTTACGTAGGAGTAGAATCTGCTTTTTTCATTTCTGATCAAAAAACATCCCTTAAATGGAAGACACCCACGTCTCTCTTATTCATCCTGCTGGTCAGTGTGTGGGCGGGGTCAGAGCGAACAGAAATATCTGTGGATGGGGAAAGCAGCGACTCCAGCCAGAGCTATGCCCAGACTGTCTCCTACACTGGCAGCAGCCATGGCAAACTCCCTCTGTCTGTCTTCAGTCTGTGGGACAGAAGAGAGACGTCAGATACTTAATGTAAACTGAGAAACAACACAGCTTCAAATTAGCAGCACACTGCTAATTAAGCAATATGACACGAGAGGTTGTGATCTCGTACTGAATATCAGCACGGCTGTGATTGTCTTTGGTACTTGGCCGAGTATCCAAGACAACGTTTATACAAGTTATACGAGCACCATATTAGTTAAATAAGCGACAACAAATTATGATTTGTTTGTTTATTTTATCATTTATTCGGCTACTCCAGTACAAATAGTTCCCCAACTGGAATGGTACTGGACTGTTGCTAAGCAACACAAACATTTTCCTGACCTGCACAGTGCACACTAGCTTGTTACTTTGTCTACACATTACTGCAAGTGTGCGCTGAAGTATCCAAGCTTCTTCCCTTCATCCTCTTCTGATGGTCATACATCATTTGATTCAAATGTTACTTCTGGAAATATTTTCATCTTTGCAAAGTTTGTTACAATTTAAGACAAATAAACCACCGTTAATGTAACGCTGATTAACAGTTATTGGAACACCTGTGAAGTGAGTGATACACGTAGTTAAAAGTCCAGGGCTGTTGTGCTCTATATCAGCACTTATGGAATGTCTCTCGTCCAATCAAATTACTCGGTCGGGACCAACTGTTAAACTGTTAACTAACTGTATAATCCAGCTCATCAGAGGCTACATTAACATACAAGCAGAAATCCTTTTTAGTGAAGCAAACCTTTGTCTAAAGTAAAGTGTGGACAGAATTAAACATAACTGAAGGCAGACAACAGATGAATTGTGATGAACTGTAATTAAAACCTTATTAGAAGCGTGTTCAAATAATGTCTTAGTTTCAAATAATAATAAAAAAGTCATACTCAAAACATTTTGGGCAACAAGGAATTACCAATACTAGGGCGGGGTATCAGTTCTGATACAGATACCTTGACTTCGATACTGATTCTTAATGATACTTTTGAATCAAAGTTTATCAAATCCATTTCAACAATAAGAAAAATTAAAATACAAATTTTAGTTTGACATAAGTTTTATTTTTAGGCATATTTTTAAAAGGAAACTTGTCTGGCTTTGCCAACATTTTTAGTTTGGCTTTTCATTTAATTTTATTTATTAGTAATTTTTTTTATCTTTCAATTTATTTATATATATATTTGTTTACAGGTTTGTTCTTTATTTTATTGTATGATTACTTTCTGGATTGTTTTCCTTTTAATACCTTACTTTTATTTCTGGTTATTTATTCTATTTCTACTTTTATTTCTGTTTTTACTCACTTCCAAACATCTCCTCTTATAATTTTATCTTTACTATTTTGTCATTATTTTATTTTATTTTTAATATTCAACTTTTTATTTCTGGTTTTCTCACTTTAATACATCTCTCAGGTTTTAGCATTTTATTATTTTATCTTTATCACTATCACTGTCTTTGGTTTCCAGTCTTCAGCGTTTCCTGTTATTATTGTCTTATTTCTATTGTTTTTATATATTTACTTGGTTATTTATTGTTCTCTGTGTGTGTGTGTGCTTTTATTCTGTAAAGCACTTTATGTTGCATTATTTGTATGAAAAGTGCTATACAAATAAAGTCTGATTGATTGAAATGTGTTTGTGTAAAAAGAATAAATAAATAAAAAAACTGCCAATCACCAGCATTATTAGATCTTGGTCTGAGCATGCTGCATGCTGATTGGCTCAGTGATGCTGATGAGATTTACTCATTTACTCCTTAGATATCAAAATTTGGTATTAAACGATACAACATTTTTCCATCCTCGATAGTATCAAACCAAAAGTTTGAAGTCCTGTTATTAAGTTCACAACGACAATCCTAACATGCTGATGTTTAACAGGTAATATTTACTATGTTCAACGTCTTAGTGTTAGCATGCTAACATTAGCTCAACTACTGAGGCTGAAGGTGATGTCATTAGTTTTGTAAATGTTTTTGTCATAAACCAAAGAACTGGACAAACTGAATTTTTCATCTGATGATGGAGCTACATGAAAAGTTTCAGTTCAGTCCAGCTGCTTTTCACACACAGAATAACAACCCATCCGACAGAACGTTGACCTGACCTCTTTGCTGATGAAGTAGAAGGTGTTGACATACGCAGCTCCACCCAGCAGACCCTCATAGAGGACAATAACAAACACCAGCAAGGCACTGGGCAGGAACTGGTAACGTACTGCGAACAGGAGCAACACCGCATTCACCACCTGTGGAGGTCAGAGAGGAGGGCAGATGGAGAAACAGAGAACCCGGCAATCAGCACTTTCATACAAGACAGACTGCACTGATGGGTCAGCAGTCACGAGGAATGTGACACCTTATCAAATGCAGCTCTTTGGCAAGTAATCTGAAATCACGAAGCTCTGAAGTTCTTCTTTGAAATACAGATTTCAAACATATCTGTATGTACCGATCGCTGTGGGTTATCACTGTACCTGTTTTTATTTTAGCTGAGGAATCAATATTCTGTTTTAAAGCTGATATTTGCCACTAAGGCCCTGTTCAGACCTAGTATTAACATGCGTCTCAGGTGATCCGATCACAAGTGGTCCGCTCTACATACGTCAGTTCACACTTGGCTTTAAAATGTGTCTCTCCCTCTTGTGATAAGATCTCACTTCCCTGAGTGGTGCAACAAGGGGTTGAGTGAGTCAATGCACTGCTCACAGCTCTACAATGAAATAAGTTTTTATCCATTTGAAATAGTTAAATATTTTCAGTTCATTATGAAGCTTCTGGGCTGACTTCAGGTACACTCGCACAGAGCTAAGGATACAATTAAAATGCCTTCATTTTGTTAGGGCATATCAGAGTTAAACTTCCCTTTTCCAACCATGCCCTGAGGAAGACCCTGTAGTGGTTGAAACCACTGTGCGTTTTACTCCCTTTTTGGGATCTTTGTTTTGGACATTTTACTGTCCTTGTGTCTACATTTCAACTTCAAGAGCACCTTGCATTCACCTGGAAGACTCATAACGGCATAACCCAGAGCACCCGGTATTTTTCTTTCTACATTATAAACTGTGTTGGGACTAATCAGACTGTTTCAGAGGATGTCAGTACAGTAGTTGGTCCTTCAGTGTGGCCCTGTTAAAAGACCACCTCTGAATGTGGTCTGAGTGATCAGATCTCAAATGCTTCCTCAATGAATCTTGGGTGCGTTCACACCTGAACTTAGAGCCATTCACTTGTGATCGGATCACCTGAGACAGATGTTAATACCAGGTCTGAACAGGGCCACTGAATACTCTGATAACTGTTCTGGCTATTTATTGATAACTTGTGGTGGTGGTGGTGATGAGGACAGATGTGAATGGTTCCGTAGCAACAAAATAAAATGGAAATACAAAATGCAAATACAAAAAATTAGCCTGCAGTACTAACTGACTTGCTATACGTATAAACATAAATAATGGTGACAAATTCAGCAGAAATAATTAAGATGTTAACAACAACATAAATGGTGTAGATCAGTTTAACTGCCACAAAAACAGCATTTTTCCATGACAAGATCAGCTCTGCTACAGACACTAGGAAATTGTTTTCCACTTTCAAGTGCTTTAACATACCCTTCTTAACCTAGTAATAATAACAATAAGACTAATAACAATAATAATAATAATAATAGACTGATAGTTGACTATCTGCTCACACAGTGGTTATATAGAACTTGGCAACTAGATTATGCTTTATGCATGATCAGAATTAAAGGAATATCCAACTAAAAATGTTGTCATTGAACATTTTGCAAATATGCTCATTTTACAAAAAATGTAATCCAGACAGCTTCACATTTTGTTGACAATATAATTGTTAAAAAAAAACAAAAAAAAAACTCTATTTCTCACCTGTAGCAAAGAGAGAGCCCACACTTTCCTTATCTTCACACAGCACAGGGAGGATCGAGACACGAACACACCTACCTGGTACAGCGTCTGGTACCTGAGCACACACACAAATAATAATCAAGCTCAAGTCTACATCCTTAGACAATTTAAATACAGTAATTCCTTGAGAATACTAATCCAGTGAGGTTAACTGACCAGCGATACTGCTCTGCGTGGGACAGGAAAAAGTTTGGGAAATACAGGAGCTCCATCTGGAGAAGGAAACATTTGCATTATTATATTATCAGCTGCAATGTTTTTAAATGTTTGAAATGGGCTCCCAATACATGAAAATTATACATCATATCTCCAGACAGCCTAAAGCAGAAGGAGGTTTTGACAACATGCAGTAAGATCAATATGATGGCAGATGGCACCATAGAACTTACCAAGCCCTGGTTGATGAAGTACTCTGCAAAGTAAACCAGCCCCAGGGGAAACACAAACTTCAGCAAACCCTGCTCCCAGGAATCAAGAGGAATAATCATGTAACCACACAAATACTCAAATACTCAGGTCTGACATTCAATAAAGAGTCAACTTACTCTGCTGACATGCAGTTTCTCTGTGAAGGTGAGAGGTCCAGTGCTCCTGTCATCTGCTACAATCAGGGGGAAGAAAACATGGTCTGTAGTTATTCAACAGCATGACTTTCAAATGACACTTTCAGAGAAACAGTGCAGTGCTGTGAGAGTGGACAATCAGCTGCCTCCTTTAAATTCAAAATTACAGATGTGTGGCTTCATTGTGGAGTGTGTCATATAGACACACTAATTCAGAAACAGCAGGTTCACCCTCATTTGTAAAAGAGAAGTGTTCTGGTTGTCTGGTCACTTCACCATCCATGTACAGACTGGTGACAAATTAAAGGAAAAATTAACATGTGGGGCTCTATTTTTTTGTTTGTTTGTTATCAAATTAATTAAATTAATGTTTTTTTTTTCTATTTGAACAAAAATTGACATAAATATAATGATGTACAACCATTGGCTGTCAGCCGGTGAACAATGTGTCATCATCATAAACCGTCATCCGGACCTGTGAAACGGTTTATATGGATCTATTAGATTGCCAAGGAAGATGGCTTTGATGTGGGTCAAGCAAGGAGCAGACAAGAGATCGTGAAAAATACAGAAATCACAACAGGCCTTTTATTGCGTCAGTCGCTGAGAGCCACATATTCACATTCACCTCTTCAACCCCATTTATACGAGCCGTTGATAACAAGAAAAGTTAGAACCCACTATCTTATGGAGTGTATGGGAACTTCCAACGTGCAATGAACCAACCAGGGTGCCATCTCCCATTTCCTTTAAAAGCCAGGTGTGCTCGCTCCTTGGGGATTGCTATTACAACGGAGGACTTGTCAAATAGTAAGAAAGGACGCTTCTCTGGAAACAGACCTCAGTGTGCAGTTCAGTGTATTGTGCACCCACCTATTTAGACACATGTTACTATCTTGATAATGCGGCTCAGATGGGCGCAAGTATATTTGCTATTTGAACAACGTGTGTGCTGAGCGTGAAAATGGAAACTGCGTCGGTTTGAGATTAACAAAGACACCCTTTGCTCCGGACGCAAGACATGGTCCAGGTCCAGTGTCTTAGTAAGATGTTGTTCTACCGCGTGCAGCCAGAGCAGCTGCAGTGCTCCATGGCTTTGACTCTACAAGTCTCAGGGACTCTACTGGAGGGATGAACACCATTCCTCCAAAAGATCTTCCCTCATTTGTTATTTTGATGATGGTGGTGAGATTGTAACCCAGGGTATTTTCTGTAGCTATAATTTACTGATTCCCTGAACACCTCACATGCAGACTATCAGGTAGACATTAGCTAGGCAGCCGTGCAGAGAAGCTTCTAGTCCCCAACTCACATGGGTTGTGGCCAAAAGTTAGTTTGACAAGGGAGAAATAAGGCTAATATAAGATTAACTCAAGTGATTTTATCTACCAGGACAGGACGGCTAATAAGAGCCTAAGAATAGAAAATGGTGGATGGTGGACAAAATAACAGAGACACCTTATATAATTCAGCAGCACCACAAACTGCAGCCTCCAACATGTCTCTAAAACAGCTGCAAAAAAACTGGACATTATTACTGTCAAGAAGGTGGGATTAATTGCATGACTGTTGAAACAGACTGCATTAGTTTTAGCTGGGTGTCCTGATAAACTGAGAAGTGACTCAGTGTATATCTGAATGACTGACAAGATCCTCTAACCAAACCAAGATAAAACAGCTGGAGCCACTGAGGTCATCTGACCTCACATCTCACCATGTTTTCTGTTGCAAAATCTCCCTTTAACCACTGAAAACCAATATTAAAAATAAACTTCTCTCACTCACGTTTAAATGGAAAAAAATTTATTAAGGCCTTCCAAATAAATTTACTGCACAGTTGCAGTTAATATAAAACCTTGGTGTTAGATTAGTCTACTCACCAACCAACAAAATAACTGAGTGCAGTTCAGAAAATCCTGCTTTAACTGGATTTTCTGATATAAAAATATTTTTACTTATACTTATTTATGATTTGTGATGAGAGTTTGTGACATATACCTGGGGTTGATTTCTCCTGCTGCTCTTGATCTGAATCATCCACCAGCCGCTGTCTCTCCTCTGAGCCCACAGCTGTATACTCCATCGTCCTGCTTCTCCACTGAGGGAATGAAGGTGGAGGAACCAGCAGGATGAAATAGCTGGTGGTGGATGGTGAGACAAGGAGAAGGTCAACATGTTGGTGTAAGCAAAAAAATACAAACCAGGACACAAAATCTCAATAATGTTATGAGTAAGCAACTCATGATATAAGAAAAAAAAGAGGAGATCTATGACTGAAAGATGAACAGAAAACATCAGCATCACACATAATATATTATAATATATTATATTATATCTAGAACCACCATCAGGTCAAATACTTTGGTTTCTAATGACGTGCCCGTCAGTCTCAGCTGTACTTTGTGTTTTGTGCTAACTTGCTAAACTAAGATGGTGAAGAAGATATAGAACATTATTCAAAAAATCTGCATGTTAGCATTGTCACTGTGAGGTCGTGGTATTATTGTATCTTGGTGCACAATGTATTATGTATTATGGGCTACTATGAACCAGGTTAAAATATGTGGGGCATCATGGGAAATGTGCTTCAGGCTGAGTAACGTGTTCCTGCACAGCTGCTGAACTAATAAAACAGTTGTATGTTTAGTTAACAGTTTGCTCACATGCTTATATCTTCTTTTTAAACCACAAAATATGTTAGCATGCTAAGCATTTAGCTCTAAGCACCACTGTGACCTAACACTAGGGCTTCACAGAGCCGGTTTCAGCCTGGTTGAACTGAGAATAGGTAAATATATGGAAGGGAAAAATGACCAGCATGTTAAACCACTGTCTGCTGTACAACATATTTATAATTCATTTCAATTGCATATGATGGTTGATTTAATCTTTTGCAGAGTCAGTAAATATATTTCTAAATCTAAATCCATAACATCCATCCTAAACACACGGTTATTATTCTCCAGGATGCCCCCCCCCCCAAGAAACTGCAGGCAAAGGCAGAGGCAGAAGATGTCAGCCGTCCAGATCCTGATGCATCTTATCTCTTCACTCATTTAGTTAGCTGGAGACGGCCTAAACTACAGTCATATTCCACAGTGCAAATGCCATTTAATTGGCATTTACAGTGTGAAATAGCACCTCTGCTCTTTTCCCCTGAGGGTTAATGCTTCATTTTCAAAAACCATTATACATTTTTCCTGATGCTCGTAAGGGTTGTCTTTATATAAGAAGAGGTGGGCCACCTCACCTGAAATACATTGTAAATGACAACCAATGACATTCTTACCTAATCAACATGGCGAATGGGACCACCAGCATGATGAGAAGTGTGATCTGGGGTGACAGGCCAATCTGGGTGAAGCCTGAGTAGAGGAAGGCTCCAGCAACACCAGCACCACCAGTACCTGAGCCCCAACCTCCCAGTACATCCCTGTGACAGGCACAAAACCACTGGTCACAATCTAAACTACATATTGTTGTAAGACAAATCATTCTATATTCAATAACCAGCAATTACAAAAACATGAGAAACACACACACATGGTTTGTTAGATCTGCTGCTGCTGCTGCTGCTGCTGCTTGATATCATTGCTAATTTTTTCTAATTTTGGTTCATGGTAATGACACAGAGATAATACAATTATTTTCCAGGAATTGAAGTTTGTTTCAGATAGAATCATTTACTGTGAAGTAGCATTGCGGTTTCAAGGAGCCCCCTCCTTGAAGATGCATTCAAGGAAGCTCTAATATCAGGGATTTCAGAGTCAAGGGTGACAAACATTTACTCGCACAATTCTGAAATCAAGGATGTTAGATATTCTTCTCAAAATTCCCAATAAGGAAAACAGCCCCTGCTCACGGACTATGGAAGCCCATTTGACCTTTTCTTTTATCCGGCTTGATTTTTCTGTGAAGCACTTAGTAACTTTGGTAAGAAAAGTGCTGTATAAATACAAGTTATCATTATTATTAAAATTACTTCTGACACAAAAAGAAACAAATGGATAAAAAGTCAGAAAGGATAAAAATAAAAACCCTTACGTTAAGTCAAAATTTGAAGATAGTAAGTCATAATTGTGAGATACCGAGTCAAACTGACTAACCCTTTTACTTTCTGTCATTTAAACTATTGGCCTATTTTTTCCTTTCCAGGCAGATGTACACAAATGCATCACAGAGCAATAACAAAACTTTTCCTGGATGGCAGGACATGAAGTCAAGTTGTGAAAAGTGTTGTGTAATGTCCCGCTGTTCGAGCCCTTTTGTATTCACAGTCTATATGTTACTCCACATTCTGTCATTTTGTTAAGTCGGAACAATGGAAAAAGTGTTTACCTGGTGAAGAAGACAGTGAGAGAGAGGAAGGACAGTTCTCCCAGTCCAGCGCTGATACTGGCGAAGATCACTCCTGCAAACAGAGACAGAGACAATCCGAGTGAGTGAAGTAAGGACAGACAGAGATGCTTTTAAAATGTTCATGAAGAACAGAAAATGAATGATCTCAGGGCAGTTATTCTTGTGTGATTCTGTGTATTTAATAAATGTAGTTGTGAAATCACACCTCAATCATTTATCCTCCATACATTCATTTGTATAATGTCATTTGTTTATGTCTTTTTCTCGTAACCCCCTTTTTATGAAGGGATTTGAGTATCACGCAGGTACACCTCAACTTTTTGTTTTCTATTTGGATTGGTTTGATTTTTCTGTTTTCTATTTTATTCATTATCATCATTATTATTTTATGCCAATGGTTTGATTTACGTCATTGGTCCTCAATTGCGTCTGCATTATCTATTTTAAATCAGATTCATTACTTTTGGTTACAACTGAGTCTTATCCTTGGATGGAAAAAACCAATAAGCCATCACACTACTTGAATGCATCATGAAATAACACAATAAAAAAAAAATGAATTAAAAAAAGAGGTGATTCAAATGGATTATAATTTTGGAGGATGCAATTTGTGCTGCTGTTGAATCACCGGGCCCTGCAGGGTCCATGTCATCAGTGTGGACTGACTAACTGGACTCTGACCTCTGATGGACCTCAGCATCAAGTCGCCTTATGTCATGCATGATGCAATAAAAACATTCTGTCGGTAAGTGAACGCTTCGTTACAGCTAATTAGATTCTTTTGATAAATACTGTTGAGTATCAAACAAAAATATATGTCAATTAAGTTTGGCATAATAATGTATTAATTTCTATTAATACTTATAGAAAAATGACATCACACTCTTTGATGCCCTTTGACCCCATACTTCACTGCATATAGCACAATTTGAACATAAATACATCCGTCCACATAAGCTTTTTAAACATGATGCTTGGCTCAGTGAATGGAAAATCTGAATTTTTTTAATTCAATAAACACCCCGATGGAAATGTTGGTAGAAGCACGGTTCTGTGTAATTCCTTCAGTAAGGAATTTTCATACTATTTGATTTGATTTACATATTCACACACATAAAACATTACAATTGCATTGTTTATTGTTTGTTTATCAAGTGGATGTGCAGGTGAGTCAAGAAACCTATCTAGGGCTTATGTTAAAACCTCACCACAGGAGTGGAGCAGTTCAAGCCTGAGATATCATCTCAATGCAAAACGCTTAGCACAGAGCTTTGAGCGAGTTCAGACACAGACTGAGTTAGTATATCTGTGACAGATTAACCGGCTCAATAGTTAAATGGATTGCAATGGCCTGCCGAGCCACTCCAGGGCCTTTTGAGGAGCCAGCAAAGAAGAAAGAGGAGCCTCCAGCTGCTGGTTTCAGGCTCCAGATTCAGAAGTAACAGGGCCTATCAGGGCTCTGAGCCTCAGTATCAGCATGGAGGATTGCCCACTGCACCGGTGGTTAACTCATGCAGCGACCCATCTACAGCTGTCTGCCCAGGCCCACAAACATCTGTCATAAACTCCACTATACATTACTCTTGGTCTATAGTGGCCTAATTTTAGCTTTGGTTTTTTTTGGCATCTAAAATAAGACGCATTAACATTCATTACAATGTCATGAATAAAATGAGATACTTGTTCTTGCTGACATATTTCAGATTTTTATTTCTTCATTGGGTCATATTTATGGACATTTTTGCATAGGAACAGTGGGGAAAAATGAAATAAAAGAGATGCTGACCTTTAGTTTATAATGTCTAATAATTAATTTACTCATTTACCAAAATCCATTTGAATTGAAATATTTTTACATGCTTCTCCGATATCGTCGACTCATTTAGATTAATTCATCAAAATGCATGTAATAAATTAGATTCATTTTCTACATCGCTTGACAGCTCAAATGTAAATACATGAATTTGAACATATTTTACTGATCAGGTGATAAAGCATGGCGATGAATATTTCCAGCAGCGGGTCATGATAAGACTAAAATAGTATCACGTTTCTGTGGAACCGCCGCAGCTGCCGTCATCCAGATAAGACAGCAGGAAATTTAATCGCGGCAAAAGACTTTTTATGCTGCAGCTAATCTGTCATCTGAGTTGTTGAGTTCCACCACTAATTGAGATAAAAGCTAGAACCTAAACTAATGATTGCTCTGTAAAACAAAAATGGTGGCTATTTACCTAGAATGCTGATCCAGACGGCAGTCGATAAAGACACAAGGAGGAAACTTGCAGCTGCCACGATGACACAGAACAACACTCTGACACTAGAATTAAAAACAGACATTTGTGAACAAAATGTGCAGGTAGAACAAAAACATTAAATAACCATGTTTAGGGGGGGACCGGGGACGGTTGCAACACTGCACAGTTGCATCTCTCTCAGTAAGTCACAGACTGTTTAGACTAGACCAACCAAACTTACATCATATATACATATGACATATCATTCACAATATTTATTTGAATGGAAGAATTCAGATGTTTCAACTGACCCCAACCCTAGGGACAGAAGTCAGGGACAGTTGCATAACACATTTTAAGAATACTTTAAATTTCCCTGCTGTTTGTCTCAATATGCTCAGTATTATGAAAATATGCAATGTTATTTATGTTATTTAGTAATATATATCTGTAATAGCAATTTTCATTGTTCATCCAATTTCCCATATTGCCATTACTTGCACAGGAGGGGCAGCCAGTTGTCTTTACGCAGACCCAAAAAGACAGAATCAATGTCCAGTCATCCTTGCAGGTTTAATTGTCGTTTATTGACCGACATACACACTTATAAAGCACGCACGGATGTATAATAATTTCAATAACTGAAATGGGATTTTATTAAATAATACACTCCGGTTGACTTTCCAAAAGAAAATAACGATCAAAACAGGATTTTGATGTGATTAATCACGAGCTTGGTCAGAAAACTTTTGTTCTCCAAATCCAAAAACCTACTTACAGGCTGCCAGAGCAGAGGATACACAGCGGGAACATGTCAGGTAATCAGCACCTACACAGGTCACACACATCATCCATATTTTGCTTAAGGGCCTTTATGGCCAGCTTACTCAAACTAATATTAGTATTTCATAAGTCAAATTAATATAATTCAAAATCAAGTTTAAAATACTGCATCCACAGATCTACAGATGTTTCTTGTTTAACTCCAAAACTCTTAATATGGCTCCAACATGCGCTATGGGACAAAATTAGCTGCACATTATTGCGTGGTCTGTCTTGATCTGGCTGCTTAGCTTGGGGACGGATACAATAACTTGTCCCAGACACACAGGCCTCGACACGTGCTCACCATGTCACTAAGAAGCCAAGAAAACAATGATTCAAACTAAGTAGGTTTTGATTAATTCATAAAAAGGTCAGAACATTTTGACAGGAATATGTCAATTACTTTCACACATTTAAAACAATTTTTCAATCAATGCAGCAGCATTTATTGTCTTCTACTGGGAGGAGGGGGAGTCTGACTGAGCATGTGCAGTATGAGTGTCATCACTCAAGCATAGAGCGCTTCAGTCTCCCTCTTATAAATAAATATTGGTACAACAATATTTATTTTGCCCTGTTAAAAAGTCACTGTGTAAGTATTTACAGACTGCACTGTATATAAGCCACATGCAGTGACATTTCTAACAGTCAACCAGTCTGTGTGCACTGTAAATAGAAATAAAAAAACAGCTGCTATTAAAAAAATGGACAATTGTCCAGCATTGACAAACAGAGGCCACTAAAAGAGCTAGAAAGTGGCTTCATGTTGCAAATCCATTAAAACTCAACACTTCCTGCACATTTTTCAAAGTAAAAGCCTTTAAAGAAACTGGAAGACACAAACATCTGGGCCACCAGTACCAAGAAAGTGTTGAGTTTCCTGATGGCAGCTTAACAGTGATACAAACAACAGCAAAGTGGAAACAAATGGAATCTATTAGTCGATGAATGAATGAAGTCATTTCTCGGGTATAGCCACTAGCACGGCGAGATAAACCAACACTTGAATAATTAGCAGTGCATTGACATTAGTTATTCCCATTCAAATAATCAGCGTTAGTTCCTATAAATACTCAGCTTGAGCGAAAAAACTCTGCTGCCTTAAGGCCATGATTTAAATCAAATGGTAGTCACAGTAATCACAGCCTGAGATTTTTATGAACAGAGTTAGAAGTAATAATCATGGTCTTACCCATAAGGCAGGTTGTGGATTACAAAAGGAGCAAACAGCTTGATGACAAGCGTTGGGAGGATGTCAGCTAACAGCACAGCCTGAGAAGAGAAGAATGAAAACTCTCATTAAGAGTTCAAACTAATTCTGAAGAATCTTAACACAGCCTGAGATCCCCAACCCTGAGCTGCACAGAGAGCTAAATTCAGTCTGTATAGTGAACGCTGCTTGGTTTGTGTCTTTTTGTGTAAATACAAAAACAGCATTTCACCTCACAACACCGTGGGATTCTGCAGCACTGAGAGCTGCGGGGAATTTCCTTTCTTGTACTTTTATTTCTATATTTATTACCAATTTAGTTTCAGTACCTGTTTAGTAATAAAATGTTTTACCAATGTTAAAGGTCAGCTGAGGAAACCCTGCATAATACCTCTGTTGTCTCGTCTTTCACAAAACCTCACCATGAGATACTATTGATTCCTTTGTAATCATACAGACTGAAGGGGGTTATTCAGCATTGTGTTATGAATCTCCAATTACCGCAGTAGAGACAGGATTGCAGTCATAGCGGCTACTGTTGCTACTGTTCCTGCCTTGGAAATCCACAGCCACTGTGGGTGGTGTCTAGAATTAAAAGAAAAAATAGGTGAAAAGTGAATAATTTGCTTTATAGCTTTATATGTATTAATAGACTTTATAGCATAAAACTCTTAGAAATAACAATCACTGATGAAAAAGATAATAATTTGCCTTCTTACAGGTGCTGTGCCATTTTCTGACTCTTGTTTTTTGAGGATGTCATGGGCAGCGCTCAGCATTACCACATAGGCAAAGTTGTTGCACAATCCAAGGAACCTGAAAAGGTCAACAAAAAAGGGACAGATAATACAGAGTAAGCAGATGCCTCAATAACTGACAACCACAGACTGAGAGGTTTCTCTTTGTGAAAACAGCAAAACAACTGCAGATCCAAATCAAACATTTGATTTGGATTGCTTGGAATGATGATTTGTCTCGTCACCAAGTCTGTCAACAAACATAAAAAATATGCTTTAAGACAGTTTTGGGAAGGTGGTGAAAAAGTTAGTGGCGAGTCCTGTACTAACTCTCATGCACCTGCCGAAATCTACTTTTCTAAATGTTTCTAAATGTTTCTCTCATCCTGAATGATAGCAAATCTAATCTAATAATAACATTAGTGTTAAATGAGTGTTCATTTAACAATTTTGTGTCTATATGTTATTATTATTGAATTGTTGTATTTTATCTGATGCAAAACAAAAAAAAACAAAACATGATAACAGCCACCCTGCTCTTATATAATACTGGCATCAACTACTGAAAAGCTCACATCGATTGACCACTTGTTGGAACTCAGAATGTATTGAGGTTTGATACCCAACAAGAGGACACTAGAATCTAACTGCAAATCTAATTCCACTCATATTTTCCCTGTATGTCGCACTAATTCACAAAAAATAAGTGTAAATATGCTGGCAGTTAATATTTTTTCTGATTGCACCAGTTAACTTTTTGAGACAATATAAAAATAAACATAATTACTTTTTTTTTCATCTTATGTTGCTGAATATATCATTATTATTATTATTATGACAGAAGTAAATGCAGAATTGGCATTTATGGTGCAAATTTGCATCTTAAATTCAAACATTTAATTTGTAATATGGAATAACACTGTAACAATTCATTTCTGTCTACATACAGTGACCTAGATCAATTAGAAAAGCTATTTATTAGCAGATGATAAGTTACAAATACTGGAAACAGCTACCAACCAGTTGTTTTAACCACTTCTTTGTAGCGTCCATGTTGTTTCCACATTCTGACTTAAAAGCACACGTTGGTCAAAGATAATTTGTGAGGGATGTGATGATGTGCAACTCTGTAACACTACTGTCAAACCACAAAGTGTTTCTTTAGGTCCAACAAATCCAATAGTGAGACACCTTCTGGATCAAATGAACTTTCATTCATATCATATCAATAATTTCATCTTATATCCTTTTTTTCGACTATTTTTAAGCCATGACCATCAGTATTTGGATCAAGAAATTCAGAGAGAGATGAACTAGTCTAAAGCTGAGTTATGTCAATGTGTCACATACACAGGCTGTTTAATCAACATTAAAGTAGAATTACTGCCAATAGTTATGCAACACTATGAGGAAGCTGTGGGCTTCATCAGTTTGAACTTTAATTTCACATTCAGGATTTCTCATACTTAATATATATTACGAGGATTCCCAGCGCCATTTCTCCCCTTGTATGTTACACTTTGAAAGGCTATTTGTCGTGTTGTAGTTCTGCTTCTTCCTCAGTGGTTTTGAAAAAAGAATTTCGGTTTTGAACACTCACCAAAATCCAGTCCAGTTGCGCCACTGAGAGCAACGACCTTTAAAAAGAAGATAAATAAGATTTTTCGAAATTCACGTAACAATATTTGTAATTTCATATTTCTTTGAAATTACTGACAGATGACAGACGTACCATTAGTGACTGAGCGATGGCCAGGATCTGTGTTGACGCTGGCGGTCTGCTCCATGTTTGCAAATGAGCCCAGGCTAAACTAAATAAAACCGCTAAAAACCGGTTAAAAACAGCTAAAACTGCTACAATAACCCGGACATCGTACATTAGCTGCTAAACAGCTCCAGTGGCTTCAACAAAAACAGACGGCAAATCATTTAACACAAAGAACGAGCTGTGTTTTGGATGGATTTAGCTTGTGTTACTTACCAATATTGCAAACTTACGACACGGAACACGGTGTTCCTTACAAATAAAGTCCCTTGGAAACAAAGACAACCTTGAGGTTCCCGTTCGATGAAGCTATTTAGGTTGCAAAGTGGGAACCTTTCACGTTTATGCTGATAGAAAGTGTTTTGTCATATAAAAAAATACAAGATTTACATTTAATTATTAGCAGCTAGCTAGGAAAAACCCCGACCCAGTTAGCTGTGGTCAAAGGTACCTTCGGTCATGGATGTAGTTGTGGCTTTATTTATTTATTTATTTATTTTTACATATTTAATATTTATCAGCAGTATATAAACACTTGGTATTTCTAAAGTATTTCCATACGTGTTAAAATACTCGATAACATAATGTAAAGTAGCTGTTATTATATATAATTACATGTGTTCAGTTTCAAAAACATTTATAAACGTGATTTAAACCCACCACTGACGGATTTGTATAGTTAATAAATGTTTTGTAACACACTGTAAGAATTTGTTGGTGTGTGTAATATACAGATAAACAACACTGTGTTATCATCAATTGTTTATACATTGTTAAAGGAGCTTCTGTTTTGAGAGGGTCTTATATTGTCTTATATCCACATTATAGCATGTCATAAACTATTTATTTATTTATTGTGAGTGTTTATATACTGCCCATTAATTCTTATGCAGCAATACATAGGACCTCAGGAAAATAGAGTTGGAGATAGACAAAATATTAACATACAATGATAGTAATACAAATGATAATTTCATGTATTATTATTATTGGGGTCTGGACAGGTGGGAGGCGCCAATATTTGGTCAGGGTGATGTTCTTATAATTCATACTGGTAACTTTATATTAAAACTATTTGCACTAAACTATTTTCATAACAAAAAAAACTTACCACCAAGCACAATTATGTTTGAACCGTAATTTTGCTTGGTGGTTGATGGTTTCAAAAGCTGTCTTTTGAAATTAGTAAAACTGAGAATTCTGCTGTTACTTTGGACCAGAATATTGATATTCTAATTTAGTTTAAACTCTGACAGTGCATCGTATTTAAAGAGTTAATAGCATGCTCTGCATATTATAATCAAAGTCCTACAACTGTGAGATGAATGTAATGTTAAAAGTATAATATTTCCCTATGATATGTTAAGGAGCACAAATATTTAGTCTTATAAATTAGAAATACTCAAAGTACCAGTACCATAATATTTCACTTCAAAATACTTGAGTAAATATCCTTTGGGTGGTTTGAGCAGGAAGACTGATAGTGCTGATAAGGATTAAATCTCTCTAGCTGTGTATATAAAGCTGCAGCTGCTCCCTCGTATTCTGCAGAGACACTGCTTCACTCCGTCGCAGCCATGGCCTTCTGCAAACTTCTCACTGTGCTGGTACTGGTCCACATCACTGGAGGTGAGAAAGACAGACACATGAGATTATTATTGTGTGCTGATTCATCTGTATTCACTTTGTAAAGGTTAATCTTGGTTTAATTTACTTTTCTACTCATTTGAATTCATACTAATAGGATATAATTTGTTGATAGAATGATATAAATTATTTGAAATTACTGTTATTATTAATCATTTTTCTGATGTTGTTAGTTGTTTGACTGATGGTGATGACCTGACAGCTTAGTTTGGTCTCTGTACAAATGGCATTACAAATTCCAATTACAAATGGTGAGATGAGAAGATCAATTCACCTCATACATCTGCCTGTTAAATATGAAGCTGCAGCCAGCAGCATAACTTAGCTGACTGGAAACAGGGGGAAACAGTTAGTCTGGCTCTGTCCAAAGGCGACACAATCCACCGTAAAGCTCACAAATGATTGTTACAATTGCGCAAGCAGTATAATTTTTAGGTGGGTGGATTTTATTACTTGAAATGATCAGATTTTCACTAAACAATTATCATGGCCAAAAGAATTCAGGATAAAAAATATTATCCCTACATCTATAAGAAACTGAGAATAATAATAATGATAATGCATCTTTAACTTTGTGTATTGTGTGTTTTTTGGGGGGGTTTTTTGCAAATGAATTAGACTCAAATATGAGTGTTGGGGTGTTAGAGAGAGACCATAACTGTACAATACAGCGCTTTGCTGTAGCTTATTCCATGTTCCCTGAGCGAATGAGAGGTTGAGTGCTCTATTTGTATGTGAAACATATGCTTGTCCACAGGGGCATGTAGGCATGACTGATTTTGGATTTCAGTTTATGATTTGTTTGATAGGAAACTTCTTGACTGTGTGTGTATGGGTGAAAAAAAAAGTAGTCTTGTTAAAATTACTGCACTTTTTGCATCTTAAGTTTTCCTTTTAGATGAAGCCAAGTACGATTAGGTTTGGTCAGGTTATATTAGGTATATTATGGATGGGTGGTAATTCCTTTCATAGAATCTTGATTTCATCTAATCTGCTCTGCATTTTAATTCAACCAGTTCTGAGTAACTTCTCCTGAGTCGTCCCTTCCATATATTTTTGTTTTAAATGGTTTGGGTGGTTGCTGTTATAATGGAGGAAGGTATTGCATTCCATGGGCGTCTTGTAACCTGAGGTATGAATGTTTCCATCTTGTAGTTTAGAGATGACTGAATGATGATGAAAAGATTTATATTGTATATAAATAAAATGACTTCCATTTTGCTCCATGCTCTGATGGAGGCCACTAAACTGAAACGTTAGCATGTTTGTTGACATGAATAAAGTGGTGAAATTGAGATAAGTCAACTTTGTCCTGAATCTCTGTGTGTGCGATGCCTTTTTACCCTTGGGTAGTCAGTGGTGGATTTGTATTACCTCAGAACAGAGCCAGGGTGGCATGGTGCTGCAATGATTAGCATCGTTGCCTCACAGCGAGAAGGGACTTTCTGTGTGTTTGCATGTTCTCCCTGTGCCTGTGTAGGTTTCCTCTGGCTTCCTCCCATAATCCAAAAACATGTTCGTTAGGTTAATTGGCATTCTAAAGTTCCCATAGTATGTGAATGAGCATGAATGGTTATTTATCTCTATGTGTCAGCCCTGTGATAGACTGGTGGCATGCAAAAGAGTGTACCCTGCCCTCACCCAGTGTCAGCTGGGATTGGTTCCAGCACCACCCACGACCCTAAAAGCAGTATGGGTAATAGAAGAATGGATGAGCAGAACCTAGCAAACCATTTCCCCTTATTTTTCCCCTTCTTTATGCTAAACTAAAAAAAAATGGTGTAATACATTTTTTTCAGTGCTTCTACCTTAAAGTAGCTTCTATAAAGTTTCATTATTGCTTTTTTAGGTTTGCATGGAGCTGAGGTGAGGAGCTCCATCGTTGGGGGGCACGATGCTCCAAAAGACAAGTGGCCATGGATGGTCCACCTAAATATCACATCTGAAAACAAGAAAAGTTGGCGCTGCGGCGGCACCATCCTCAACAATCAGTGGGTGCTGACCGCTGCAAGCTGCTGGGATTCGTAAGTGTGTTTTTCTAAATTATATAAATATACCTATATTCATGTAAGAATACTTTTGTGTAGTGTACGTGTGTTGGGTTTTTACACTTAATGGAGGGTTCATCCATGAATGCAGAAAAACTAATACATGTCTTTTGTGTTGACAGACGGGACAAGCCTTACTTGGCTCGATCAATGGCTTGGGTCGGCACACACAGCCTGCAAAAGGCATCTGCCCGTTACATGGGTATAAATGCTATCATTCCTGAACCTAGATACCGAGCTGTGGGCAATGGCTTTGTCAATGACATTGCTCTGGTCAAGCTGAAGAAGAAGATGACATTCTCAGGCAGCGTTCAGCCAGTGAGTCTACCCAGTGTCGACGACACCTTTGACCCATCGTCTGAGTGTTGGATCACTGGCTGGGGGAACACTGGGACTGGTGGTGAGCTGTACACATGACGTAGCCAATAAGATACTGTAAAGGGACAAAGGAACACATCAGCAAGTTGTGGATTTATGGGGGTCATGTGTTGGACTATTGCTAACTACCTGAAATCTTTACACTTTGGTTTTTGTTTGGATTTGGTTCAAATTCTTTTGATCCCCTACAAGATATAAAACATTCTTTAAATAATAGTTGATCAGTTCACTGGTGTGTTTTGTCCATAAAAAAGGTAAATTACCATAGGATTTGGTAGCATGAATACCTATATAATATCACCTCCTCTGCACTTGTGTGTCCGTGTGTGTCACTGCAGTTCCTCTGCAGGATCCAGAAGTCCTTCAGGAGCTGAAGATTCCCATCGTCTCTAACAGTGTGTGCAAGAGACAGTATCCTGAGCTGAACTCTGACATGCTGTGTGCTGGGGATATGGTCGGAGGGAAGGACGCCTGCAAAGTAGAGTATTTTAATATTTCAGTCAAAATTATTTCATAACATTATTAATCAATAGTATGCATTTCAACAATCAGGGAGAGTATCTCAAAGTATAGGTTTTCAGAGGGAAAGTATTTCAGAGGCCAACAATAGCTTTCACGCTGCTACATTTATCTGACAGCTGTAGTTTTTGTTACTTAACAGTTTAAGATTTTATGTAAAAAAAATTATGATAATCTTATAATAATATATACATATATAAGAAATATAAAGCAACTGCTGTCTGTCAACTCAACAAGTGAAGTTGTTTTTTTGGGCTCCACAGGGGGATTACGGCGGCCCACTGGTCTGTCGTTCAGGCAGCGGTTTCGTGCAGGTTGGCATCATGAGTTATGGGAGTCCTAACGGTTGTGCTCTCTCAGGCCGCCCTGGCGTCTACACCCAGGTGTCCAAGCATCTGCGCTTCATCAATGACTACATCCACCATGCTTCAGCTGAGGAAGCCTCAGCTGAGGTCTAAATTTCCAGGAAGCTGAAGTGGTCCAGTCTATTTACCTGCCAAGCCGCCTTACTGTTTAAAGCTTCTCCCCTGTGCCGTACAGTCAGTCCATGTGGTCCTTTCTGCTGATTGACTTGTACTCTGGTTTGTTCAACTAAATTCTTTGCATTAAAGCTTTAAAGCATTGATCTTGGTGTTTCTATATGTGTTGGAGAATTCCTGTTTACATGCTTCAAGCACATTAGCAAAATCAGACATCTACAACCATTAACACAGAATGTCCCTCAACCCCCAAAACCAATGGCTCCAGTGATGACAAGTAATCACATACATTTACATAAATAATGCTCTTAATTACACATTTCACCCGAGCATTTGAGTTTTTAAATATGTATCAACCTTTTCAGTGCACAAACTAGTTCCACCTCGACCAGCTACAGGATCACAGTTTAAAATTCAAGATTCAAGCTTCTTTATTGTCATTTCAACACAGTATAGAAGTCATAAGAGCTCCTGATGCACCGGCACCTCCTGCAGGATGGTAGAGGGTAGGGGCAGTTCTGTTATGACAGTGTAGTCGATAGAAAACCTGTAAACACACTATGTGGAATACCTTTGTTTTGCATTTGCCTAGTACAACACAAAGGAGTAACTGGTGTCCAGACCTTATTATTTACTTAGTATACAATGACAATCAGGGGGGTCAACTATTTCTCCAGGGTATAAACCCAGTACAGAGCAGGCACACGCTTCAGTGAACTGAGCTGTTGGGCAAACATATATTTTAATATTGTTCAATGAGCCAACAAATAAAACTCCCAAATTCTTCAGTGAAAACAAAGAGGGTGTGTATAATTATAAAGACTAATGTTAAAGGTAAAACACTAACTAAACCACCAAACCAAATAAAATAATAAACTCTATAATGATGTCAAAATGTATCCGTACAACTAATGCACCATTGTCTCACTGCTCATGACTGAGCACGAGTGTTTGCTAAAGGTAGATATGACATTTTATATTGGTAATTAAATGAAAAGCCAACACTGGAAATGAAAGGGGAGCTATGTGCTAGATAACATTAGCTAAACTGTAACTTAAGGCTAAAGGTAGAAGCTAGCTAACATATATTAGCGTTCATCTGTATATACTTAACACAATCTAATTCAGAACTTTGAAGGTTGGAAAGTAAAGTGCATTAAACAAGCCAGATAGTTAGCTACTGCTATTTACATTTAGGCCTACCTGCAGTGTCTCTGCACACAGAGTAGCAGAGACTTGAGGACGGGGCCACTGATGTCATGAGGCAGCAGACGAGATGTTAGAAATGGTACAGTCCACTTTAGGGGCGTCGCAAGATTCCCAAGAACCCTGATGTTAGTTCATGTAGAGCTCACATGTGGCTCAGAGTTGATTGGGAGTTGTCATTGAGCATGGTTGCAGATTCAGATTAATTGAATATGAGTATACGGATTAAAGGAAGATACTGTTGCATGAATGAATCTGAATGATGAAATGTAATTGGAAGACATTATAGTATTTTCAGCTGCATTACTGTCATCCTCACTCAGAACTATTACATCATCTACAGTGGGTACGGAAAGTATTCAGACCCCTTTAAATTTTTCACTCTTTGTTTCATTGCAACCATTTGCTAAAATCAAAAAAGTTCATTTTATTTCTCATTAATGTCACTCAGCACCCCATCTTGACAGAAAAAAACAGAAATATAGAAATTTTTGCAAATTTATTAAAAAAAGAAAAACTGAAATACCACATGGTCATAAGTATTCAGACCCTTTGCTCAGTACTGAGTAGAAGCACCCTTTTGAGCTAGTACAGCCATGAGTCTTCTTGGGAATGATGCAACAAGCTTTTCACACCTGGATTTGGGGATCCTCTGCCATTCTTCCTTGCAGATCCTCTCCAGTTCTGTCAGGTTGGATGGTGAACAGCCATTTTCAGGTCTCTCCAGAGATGCTCAATT
>NW_019525369.1:795369-796433 GCF_002814215.2 Seriola lalandi dorsalis
CTACTAAATGTGAGTTGCAGTGGAGGAACGGCTGTGCCCACAAATAAGCGGGACACAACTTCACAAGTGATTTTCACATCTTTTAACAAAACTGCGTTGGATGACGGGGTTGTAGCACAGCAGGTGGGATTTGCAATAGTGTGTGGGAGCTCCCTGCACTGGATTGACAAAAACAAATCCAACACACTCCAAGTAAGTAAGAACAAACAGGTTAAAGCTGTTTGATGTGTGATCTTAGAAGAAACGAACCAGAGAGAGGCAAATCTTCAAAGACTTTATCTGTTTTCTGTCAAACATATAATGGAATCACATGTATGGAGAGAGAGAAGACAGAAGGGTCAGTAGAGAGAGAGAGAGAAGACAGGAGGATCAGTAGAGAGAGAGAGAGAGAGAAGACAGGAGGGTCAGTAGAGAGAGAGAGAGAGAGAAAGAGAGAAGACAGGAGGGTCAGTAGAGAGAGAGAGAGAGAGAAGACTAGAGGGTCAGTAGAGAGAGAGAGAGAGAAGACTAGAGGGTCAGTAGAGAGAGAGAGAGAAAAAAGGAAAGAAGGAGAGAATTATGAAAAAATACTGAATAAAACCCAGATGCACTGTTGCTGACATTGGATGAAATTATGACCTGAATTTGTTTGTGTGCTGCACCATCAGACCCATGGATGTATTAAAGAGGTTCTCTTAGGATTGTACTTCCATAGATTTGGGGAACTTGCAAGAGAAAGAAAAAAACATGTCAAAATCAAAACAGCTGGGGCAGAGATCGTGACGTCTAGTCCCTAGTTTGGGTCAAGAAATTGAAAACACCAGTTCCTGCATTTTCCATAATGCAGCTCTTCTCATCAGACCCTCTTTGACCCACATCTTTCACACTCCACACCCCCAGTTTGTAACGCAGGCGTTCCTTTAAAGAGTTCTAGCTCAAGCCTAAGCTTAGATAACCCTGATGTCATCATTAGGGTTTTATTCTCAGAATTAAGAAAGCCACAGAAGATACAACTGTTGCATGATGAGTAACTGCAAGTAAAGACTTTGAGTGACAGGTGGGGTGAGCGTACGCTTCTTTCTGGA
>NW_019525369.1:796483-819043 GCF_002814215.2 Seriola lalandi dorsalis
GGCTCTGGCTGGGCCAGTCAAGAATGGTCACAGAGTTGTTCCGAAGCCACTCCTTTGTTATTTTAGCTGTGTGTTTAGGGTCATTGTCTTGTTGGAAGGTGAACCTTCGGCCCAGTCTGAGGTCCTGAGCACTCTGGAAGAGGTTTTCTTCCAGGATATCTCTGTACTTGGCCGCATTCATCTTTCCTTCAATTGCAAGCAGTCGTCCGTCCCTGCAGCTGAAAAACATCCCCATAGCATGATGCTGCCACCACCATGTTTCTCTGTTGGGATTGTATTGGGCAGGTGATGAGCAGTGCCTGGTTTTCTCCACACATACCGCTTAGAATTAATGCCAAAAAGTTCAATCTTGGTCTCATCAGACCAGAGAATCTTATTTCTCATAGTCTGGGAGTCCTTCGTGTGTTTTTTGGCAAACTCTATGCGGGCTTTCATATGTCTTGCACTGAGGAGAGGCTTCCGTCGGGCCACTCTGCCATAAAGCCCCGACTGGTGGAGGGCTGCAGTGATAGTTGACTTTGTGGAACTTTCTCCCATCTCCCTACTGCATCTCTGGAGCTCAGCCACAGTGATCTTTGTGTTCTTCTTTACCTCTGTCACCAAGGCTCTTCTCCCACGATTGCTCAGTTTGGCTGGACGGCCAGGTGTAGGAAGAGTTCTGGTCGTCCCAAACTTCTTCCATTTAAGGATTATGGAGGCCACTGTGCTCTTAGGAACCTTGAGTGCTGCAGAAATTCTTTTGTAACCTTGGCCAGATCTGTGCCTTGCCACAATTCTGTCTCTGAGCTCCTTGGGCAGTTCCTTTGACCTCATGATTCTCATTTGCTCTGACATGCACTGTGAGCTGTAAGGTCTTATATAGACAGGTGTGTGCCTTTCCTAATCAAGTCCAATCAGTTTAATTAAACACAGCTGGACTCCAATGAAGGAGTAGAACCATCTCAAGGAGGATCAGAAGAAATAGACAGCATGTGAGTTAAATCTGAGTGTCACAGCAAAGGGTCTGAATACTTATGACCATGTGATATTTCAGTTTTTCTTTTTTAATAAATTTGCAAAAATTTCTACATTTCTGTTTTTTTCTGTCAAGATGGGGTGCTGAGTGACATTAATGAGAAATAAAATGAACTTTTTTGATTTTAGCAAATGGCTGCAATGAAACAAAGAGTGAAAAATTTAAAGGGGTTTGAATACTTTCCGTACCCACTGTATAGCATGATATGACAGCGATGATAAGACTGTTCATCACTGCGACCTTAACTTAGTTAATAGCATGTTCTGCGTATTATAATCAAAGTCCTACAACTGTGAGATGAATGTAATGTTAAAAGTATAATATTTCCCTATGATATGTTAAGGAGCACAAATATTTAGTCTTATAAATTAGAAATACTCAAAGTACCAGTACCATAATATTTCACTTCAAAATACTTGAGTAAATATTCTTTGGGTGGTTTGAGCAGGAAGACTGATAGTGCTGATAAGGATTAAATCTCTCTAGCTGTGTATATAAAGCTGCAGCTGCTCCCTCGTATTCTGCAGAGACACTGCTTCACTCCGTCGCAGCCATGGCCTTCTGCAAACTTCTCACTGTGCTGGTACTGGTCCACATCACTGGAGGTGAGAAAGACAGACACATGAGATTATTATTGTGTGCCGATTCATCTGTATTCACTTTGTGAAGGTTAATTTTCACAAACTTATGATAATAGAATCTAATTTGTTGATAGAATGATATAAACTATTTAGAATTTTACTGAAAACACCTGAATGCATGGGCGTCTTGTAACTCAAGGTATGAATGTTGCCATCTTGGTGTGTAGAGATGATAAAGTCCAAAAATTAATATTGTACCGTACAGTAAATGGCGTGACTTACATTTTGCTCCATGCTCTGATGGAGGCCACTAGACCGAAACATTAGCATGTTTCTTGACATGAATAAAGTGGTGAAATTGAGATTAGTGAACTTTGTCCTGAAGCTCTGTGTGTGCGATGCCTTTTTACCCTTGGGTAGTCAGTGGTGGATTTGTATTACCTCAGAACAGAGCCAAGCTAACCATTTCCCTTTCCGTTTCCTGTCTTTATGCTAAGCTAAGCTAACTGGCGGTTAGTTGTTGATTCATATTTAACACAGAGCAATGAGAGTGAAATCAATCTTCTCCTCTAACTCTTGATAAGAGAGCAAATAAGTTTCCTCCCCAAAATGTGAATCCCTTCCTTTAACCCAACACAATGTTTGAATTTGTTACATAGGCTCTGTAAGTTCCTTAAATTCTATGTATGATGAAGTTATAAAAATAAAGAAAGTATAATACATATTTTCAGTGCTTCTACCTTAAAGTAGCTTTTATAAAGTTTCATTATTGCTTTTTTAGGTTTGCATGGAGCTGAGGTGAGGAGCTCCATTGTTTGGGGGCACGATGCTCCAAAAGGCGCCTGGCCATGGATGGTCCACCTAAATATCACATCTGAAAACAAGAAAAGTTGGCGCTGCGGCGGCACCATCCTCAACAATCAGTGGGTGCTGACCGCTGCAAGCTGCTGGGATTCGTAAGTGTGTTTTTGTAAATTATATAAATATACCTATATTCATGTAAGAATACTTTTGTGTAGTGTACGTGTGTTGGGTTTTTACACTTAATGGAGGGTTCATCCATGAATGCAGAAAAACTAATACATGTCTTTTGTGTTGACAGACGGGACAAGCCTTACTTGGCTCGATCAATTGCTTGGATCGGCACACACAGCCTGCAAAAGGCATCTGCCCGTTACATGGGTATATATGCTATCATTCCTGAACCTAGATACCGAGCTGTGGGCAATGGCTTTGTCAATGACATTGCTCTGGTCAAGCTGAAGAAGAAGATGACATTCTCAGGCAGCGTTCAGCCAGTGAGTCTACCCAGTGTCGACGACACCTTTGACCCATCGTCTGAGTGTTGGATCACTGGCTGGGGGAACACTGGGACTGGTGGTGAGCTGTACACATGACGTAGCCTATAAGATACTGTAAAGGGACAAAGGAACACATCAGCAAGTTGTGGATTTATGGGGGTCATGTGTTGGACTATTGCTAACTACCTGAAATCTTTACACTTTGGTTTTTGTTTGGATTTGGTTCAAATTCTTTTGATCCCCTACAAGATATAAAACATTCTTTAAATAATAGTTGATCAGTTCACTGGTGTGTTTTGTCCATAAAAAAGGTAATTGCCGTAATTTGTCACATAATGGACAGAGGATTTGGTGGCATGAATAAATAAAGATCAGTAATTCTACTTTGTTGTTTGCCATACTCATTTTACACTACTGTCAACAACATTTAACATTTAATAATGTTTTTCACATTAAAAGTCTTGTGTGTGCATGTGTGTGTCACTGCAGTTCCTCTGCAGGATCCAGAAATCCTTCAGGAGATGAAGATTCCCATCGTCCCTAACAGTGTGTGCCAGACACAGTATCCTGAGCTGAACTCTGACATGCTGTGTGCTGGGGATATGGTCAGAGGGAAGGACGCCTGCACAGTATAATATTTTATTATTTAAGTTGACTGAAATCTAAATTCAAAATTTCATAACATAATGAATCAATTATATACATTAAACAATCAGGGGGAGTATCTTAAAGCTCCATATTTTCCTCTTCTCTGTGTTTTATTTGAAGTGTTGATCCATAAGAAGATATATTTGTGGTTTTAAGAACCAAAAACCATCTCAGTGTAGTTTTACATCTCCTCTCTCAGGTTTCACTCTGGAGCTCTAGTAACAACAGGTCAGTGAGCCAATGAGAAGAGAGGAGGCTCTGAGCCTCTCTTCTGATTGGCTGACTGTTTTTTGAATGATCCAATAAAAATATATCAGATTTCAGGTAAACACTCAGAGGAACCAAATCTGTCAAGGTTGAATGGTGGGTCCAGGTGGGCGGGGCTCGGGGCATGGATGAGAGCTGGGACTGTTTTGTTGTGACATCACAAAGTCACAGAAGTCCTGACAGCTGGTTTTAAGGCTCAGTTTCTGAATAAAGGCTGTGTGCATTTCTCTGTGGACTGAGGCTTTGATACTTTCACAGTATTAATATAAAACCTAGACCTGCTTTATAATCAAACAACACATGGACAGAGACCTTTAGACTATATGAGACTTTTAAATTAGGCCTATAGGTTTACAGAGGTAAAGCATTACAGAGGAATACATAATACTAATACACTAATACCCCTGCTACCAGCTGTAGTTTCTTGTTAATTTACAGTTAAAGATTTTATGTAAAAAAAAAACAGAAAAAAACATGATGAGCTTATGAAAATAAAATGCATTTTTAAAAATGTATATCATCTCGGCAAGAAAAATCTAACAATACAAAGGAACAATGCAAACTGCACGGTCTAACGGTCTGCACGGTGCATGTGTGTGTTTTTTGGGCTCCACAGGGGGATTACGGCGGCCCACTGGTCTGTCGTTCAGGCCGTGGTTTCGTGCAGGTTGGCATCATGAGTTATGGGAGTCCTAACGGTTGTGCTCTCTCAGGCCGCCCTGGCGTCTTCACCCAGGTGTCCAAGCATCTGCACTTCATCGATGACTACATCCACCATGCTTAAGCTGAGGTCTAAATTTCCAGGAAGCTTAAGTGGTCCAGTCTATTTACCTGCCAAGCCGCCTTACTGTTTAAAGCTTCTCCCCTGTGCCGTACAGTCAGTCCATGTGGTCCTTTCTGCTGATTGACTTGTACTCTGGTTTGTTCAACTAAATTCTTTGCATTAAAGCTTTAAAGCATTGATCTTGGTGTTTCTATATGTGTTGGAGAATTCCTGTTTACATGCTTCAAGCCCATTAGCAAAATCAGACATCTACAACCATTAACACAGAATGTCCCTCAACCCCCAAAACCAATTGTTCCAGTATAGTAATATTAGTAATTATTGCATTTTTTTCCAACTGGAATTCATGCACTGTGAAAGATTTGTGCACCAGCTAGATCCTGCCAATACCCCGATACAGGTTTCCATCTACTCTACTTTCATAACAGAATGTTAACCGCAACATCAGGACTTCTTCTGAGATATTATATTTCACTTCCACAACAATTAAAAAAAATAAAAATTAAAAATATTTCTAGGAGAAAGAGACCCCCCGCCCCCCCCACACACACACAAATAGTATACTATAAATATATAATGTACACATCTATATTGATTTCGGTATTGTTTGTTGCAGAGTGCAAATTATACAATGACAATCAGGGGTTGACTTTTTCTCTGAGGTGAAAGGGAACCAGTACACTGCAGGTGTGTGCTTCAATAAATGGAAATGTTAACCTTTTCAGGATCATGCTTGTTTTTACTGAAGCTGTCAAATAAATGTAGTGACGTAGTGACTGCTAATACAATTACTGAGCTTTCAGCACACATGGATTTTCATATTGTTCAATGACCCAACAGGTAAAACTCTGAGTTAACTGAATTGCTGAATCAAAACAAAGATGTCTATTATAGAAGCTAATATCAAAAAGGTGAAGGACTAATTAAACCACCACATTGATGTCCAAATGTTTCTCTAAAACAAATAATCCTCTATTGTCTGTAGGTGTAAGTGTAGGTGTTTGTTAACATTAGATCATATATGAAATTTTATATTGGTAATGAAATGACAAGCCAACACTGGAAATGAAAGGGTTTTCATATCACATGTTTTTCATTTGCAGCATGTTGTTGTATTTGTTTTGTAGTTTTTGAATCAGCAACGTTTCTGAATATGCAGCTCGTGTTTTGGGCCATTGCAGCACATTTGCCCTTCTCCTTGGCCACCGTACAAAAGGGTAAAAAAACCCAAAAAACTACAAAAGTAGTTAATTAACCAAAATCAACAGTTGTGTACGACCTGGTAGACCGAGGACCACAAGCCTTCTGGATGACTGTAAAAGCATGGTGAAGAATGAAACTGCAAGTCAAGAATGCTCTCCAGGATGTAGGCAGACATGTTTCCTTATCAAACAATCAAGAGGCACACAAAAACTTTAAACAAGTAGAGCGCTGTCTTGTTCTACAGACTGATGATGTCAAAATCAACCTCTCTGAAAATGATGGAAAGACAAAAGCATGGAGAGATAAAAGGAGCAGCTCATGACCCATCACATACCGCTTCATCCAAGTGAACGTGTCTGCCAAATATGAATAAATTCCCTCCCTTACTGAGATATCGTGCTCACAAGAAAAGGAAAACATAAGGCCTCCTCGCTGGTGTGGGGACATAAAAAACTACACTGAAATAAAATATAAAACCAACTTTACCTCCATGAGTTTAAATAAAAGATTTGGGCTTTTTTGGACACAAACAGGGGGTTTGTTTCTCTTCACAAATGTGTTTAAAGCCGTGTTAGTGAGCAGTTCTGCTTTGCAAAGATAATCCATCCACCTGACAGGTGTGCCTTGGGCTGGTCACAACAAAGGGTCACCCTAGGGTGCCTCGGTGGCTCATCTGGCGGAGTGCGTACCACGTGGGTTTGGTCCTGGCTGCGGCGGCCATGGGTTCGGGTCTGACCCACGGGCCTTTGCTGTGTGTCATTCCCTCTCTCTGTCCCTGACTTTCCTGTCTCGCGCTCACTGTACCTATCAGAATGAAGGCAAAAATGCCAAAACATTACTTTTAAAGAAATTATTTTGATAGAACACATTTATTGGGCTCTGCACTGTGGCTCTCACATGACTCACTTGGGCTACGAATGTGCATTATTTTGCGGGAGGTCGTGGATCAGAAAACAAGGCAGTGTGTGCGGTGACCACCATTTGCCTCATGCAGAGCTACACATCAGGCTGTTGATTGTTGGCCCACTCCTCTTCAATGGCTCTGAAGTTGCTTAATGTTGTCAGGAACTGCATCACAGTCACACACACAGGTCCAGGGCATCCCATCAGAAATGACCTTGGAGATGGCTTAAGGTGGTGAAATGACCATTCACTTCATGGGCAACAGCTCTGGTGGATATTCAGCATGCCAAATACACGTCACCTTAAAACATGTAACATCTGTGGAATTGGTTTTTGTGTGACAAAACTGCACATATTAGAGTATTGCTGTTGTATTTTTGTTCAGTATATATCGACTTTGACAGAACAGCACGATTCGACTGCAGGGGAAAAGAAAACCTGCAAAATGCAGAAGCTGAATTATCAAAGATCTTGCTGACTGACTTCCCAGTTCAGATAAAGCAGAGCGATACAACTTCAAATTCTTAAGGGTAAGCTTAAGATAATTAGAGTGACATCTCAAATGCTGATTCCTCACCTGATTACTAGTAACACTTCATGCTGATAAAAATGTGTGAAGGTGGAGCAGCTTTTTATTTTTGTCTTGACGTACACCCAGAGTTGAGTCAGATGAACTTAAATGCCCTTTCACCAAATCAACCTGTCATGTGCTGGATGTAATTTAACACTATAAATCATAACAGAAACAACAGGGCTAATTAAGACCTCATTTCCCATCACCTTTTCATGTATTTATCAAGACAATAATCAGTTTTGTTAGCATTTTACTTTCTCCAACATCTGCGAGGTCCATTTGAGTCTGACAAGCAGCAGCATCTTCCGGTTTCAAGCTTCAAAGAAAACAAGTGTGATCCAATTCTACATACATTACAGGCTTCCTGCTAGCTAACTTGAGTCTTTGGATAAAATGGACGATCGATTTGTATTCACCCGTCTTGTATTTTTCAGTTTTTCAATTCAAGTAAACAAGTTGACACAAAGATCTCGACCCCAGTCTGTGTTTGCTGTTTAGTTCATCCAGGCTAATATAATGCTAACCAGCTCAAATGATCTACTTAACTCATCTACGTCAACTCTCACAAATAGATGACTGACGTTTGGATGGAGAAACCTTGGATAAGTGAGGTTTACGTTTGAAAGGAATGTATTTTTTTCCAAGAAATATCTTGCAAGGGGATTAGATGAGAAGATTGTAACCATCCCCATGTCTGTGGAAAATATAAAAATCTAAAGCTTAGCATAGCACAAAGAATGCATGGGGGAACAGAAGCACCAGCACCAGAGGATTTTTACCTTTGGACAGAATAAGACTAGTGCCCCCACCCTTTAGTTAAGTAAGTTAGTTGCCAATACAAAGGTCACAATATGTATTTTCCGATTTCTCTATGTCAAACGCACAAAGTACAACTTGTAAACAAAGTTTCTGGTTGGTTAATTTCTTTTCCCACTTTTGATGGAGCTCTGGCTAGCTGCTAATCTTTGTCCTAAGCTAGGCTAAACACTGTCTGGGTGTAAGATGATAAAACATATTTCACAAAATGTCATAGTGTTCATAGTTAGTAGAGACATTTCTTTTGTACTGTGTCGTCACTGAGTTTTAGACAACACCAGATGGAGCACCACTTTGATCTTCCTCTCCCTTCAGATCAGATCTGGATAGGCAGTGGTGTTTTCATCAAAAGGCACATACAGTCAATGCACTACAGGCAAAACATAAAACCCAAAATAAATAGTTTAAGTCATCACTTGAAAATGCAACCACATTCATGACCTTAAATGAAAGCAATACAGTCTGTCAGGACGAGGTGTTTTCTCCGTCAGTCTGACACTTACTGAATCTTCATACTTTGGTGACTCAGTAACAACTTCGCCCAAAATAAAAATAATAATGTCTAAAACTTGTCCTCACATACAATCTTTGATCAATCTTTAAAAAATAAAATGACAGAATCAGTAGAGAACTAATTCATTTTCATGAGGAAACTTACCAACTTTCCCACAGAAAAAATGCCAAGCAAATCCACATCAAATTAAAAATATTTTTTTTCTAGTTTATGGTTTTGGTCTGTGGATCAATGTCCACCATCAGTCCGATTCAGACAGTCTCTTCCTGGAAAACAACTGTCATTGAGGTTATTTAGCAGCTGTGTTGTCTTATATAATGTCCTGACTTATCATTGGTCACCTCTACATGCAAACACCTGAAGTTGTTATCCTCCAATTGCATCTCTCTGTTGCCCGAATAAACACAAAAACTCGCCCCTCATGTGTTCATCACCAGCAAAACATATCACAGTAGGTCCACACAGCAGCCTCACTGGACTGATCTTTACTATGACGCACATCTGAACTGAACTATTCATCTAGATGGTCTTAACTGGGTTAGTCCGACTTTTAGATGTGGCGGCTCAGACCTACAATAACAGCAGTCTGGTATGTGCATGTAGAGGTAGCCATATTCCTGCTCATAGTGGCAGATGTGCCTGTGACTGCTCCTGCAGCTCTGGACTTGGATGTGGGGGAGGCTGAGGGGAGCCGCTGCTGTTTTTCTCTGTCTCTGCTGCCGAGTCCTTCTTTCTATTTTCCTCGTCAGCTTTTTGTTTCTCCGCCTTGGTCTTGAACCTCAGCCCATGACCTGTCAATCACAGGTAATAAAGATTAAATTCAGTACTGGTTAGTCTACTTTTTCATAAGTATGCAAATAATAACACAGCCAGTCACATGTAATGTCTTCAAACTTACTTAGTCTGACCAACGGTCCAAAAGCTCAAAGAGTGTCAATTTACATTGATATGAAACAAAGATAAACAGCACATCTTTGCATCTGACAAGCTGGAAGCAAATCTGGTTTATTGACTGTCAATGAATAAGCTATGGGACAGTATGGAAATGATTGGTGTGGGGATGGGGAGCAAGGGAAGAAGGAGAGGAACCTTGTTTCACTTTCAAACGGATTTTGTTTGGACGCAGCCCTCAAAAGAAGCTTAAAACTCAAACTTTATTCCCTTGCTTGCCAACAGTTGTCCTCAGGTGTGGAAATCAACCCTCTTTCTATCACTTATTTTCTGCTACTGAAGTTATCATGCTAACCAGCTAGCTCCAGTGCGGTAGGCTCGTCCCATTTTCCGATATCCAGTCACCGTAGCGTCCAGTATGTCCTGAAGAAGTAGCGCTGCTCTGAGGACGTACCTCTTGTATTGTACTTAGAAAAACACCCTGCCTTATTTCAAACCAAAATATGAAATGTATCGAACTGTGACAAATAAACTTAAAGAGGTAAAACTAAAAATTGAATATGATGCTCCAATTTATACATTTAATATCTTAATAGAATCTTAATTTAATTAACATTTTCACATCTTAGAATTAATCTTAACAATGTGTCCTACCAATATTCACATTAGAAGTGAAATTAGCTGTTGCTAAATTTATGGAAAACAATTAATGCTTCCTGTTTACCAAATATTTCAGCAGCTCTGTCTCAGAACTAACAGATACTAAACGAACAGAGATTCCGCTATCACTGAAACAGTTAACTGGGCACAGACACCAGCTGTGGATCCTGAGGGGATGGAGCACCAAAATATTTTCACCCCAACCAGGACCCAAATATAGTGACTGTCTGTCATAATTAAGGCAATTCCATGAGTCTGGGTTACATAACGAGGCATGTTAACCTGTGTGTTTTGGAGCAGAATTTGTTTCCTCCAAACAGCTGAGCCAAAGACTGAACCACAACTGTACAGGCTGATGAAATAACCTGTGGCACATGTCAAGCCTCCTTGACATGTTTACCTGTTTAATCTTTAAAAAAAAAAAAAAAAAAATCTGACAAGGAAAAGATTAAATAAAATATGAATATGAAGTATGAAAAAAATAAAAAAAACACTTATCTGTGTATGCCGTGTGTGTGTGTGGGTGTGGGTGTGGGTGTGTGTGTGTGTGTGTGTGTGTGTACTGACTTGGACAGTCTGCCACCTCCTTGAAGGCCTTTTTCTTACAGCAGCCTCGACACAGATTAAACACGCACTTATTTCCCTGCAGAGCAAAATAAAACATCAAAAAAAGGTACTAGAGGGCTCACTTTGTTCAAGTGAAAACACATAATGCAACATATATATATATGTATGTATATACTCATATATATATATATATATATACACACTATATCACATATATCGTTATATCAAACTTAACCCTTATGACTTATTATTTACATTGACATTACATAACTAACCTAAACTCTATTTGGGCTCCTCTGTCACCTTGAATCAAATACACATTCATACACACACTGTGTTAAAACTGACTTACCTTGGGGTTTCCACACTGTTCACATTTGATGTACTTGGCTGTGGAAAGAAAAACACAGTCAGACTTTGTATGTTTCAGATTAGGACCTCAGCATTTTGAGCAGGAAGTGATGGGCCAGACTCACGTTTCTGATCGGGACAAAAGTTCTTGTTGGGGTTACGGGATCTCTTCTTCTGTTTGTTTTTAGAGAGGGTGTCAGCAGATCCATCAGAGTCCTCCAGCGCTCTCTTCTGACACACTGTCTTCTTCACCTCTGAACCCTTGCTGTTACCGTTGGCAACTGGCTCCTTTGGCCTGTGTGGTTTTGTCAGTTGACAGCAAGATTAAAAAGATTTTTCTTCACTATCTGTTTATTTTATCATCTGTCAGGAAGTCCTTTCACAAGTATCTTACTGATGTATGAAACTGTGCCAGTAAAATGATTATATATAGGCAACTAAAAACAGTGTGGTGACTCACACTGGCCTGACGTATGGCTGGCAGATCCAGTGGGGGAAGGGCAGGCTGCTCTCCTTCTCTTCCACATCCTTTCCTTTGGCTATCTCCTCCTGTACGGACACATCACACCAATCATTGTTCATCCAGTTAGTGTTAGTCTGCTTGGATAAGACTGATTAAACAGCTCTGTGTAAAAGATTTTAGTCAACATTGGCCATTGTCAGAGATAAGGTCACTTGCATGTACAACAAGTATGAGACCCAATTCATTTGTCACGTGGTTTTTATTTAGGTACAATTTTATTTTGAAATTTTATTCATAGGTCTGGGTACCTGGCAGCGCAGCCTCAACTTTTTGCTGACGTCAGCCAAACCTTCGATGTTCTTCACCTTGGCCAACTCCTCTCTCAGGTCATGGTGGATCTGTAGCCTACACACACACACACACACAGCAACTTGTAAAGTACATACTGGACATCTGAGCAACAAGACATTGTTCCTACATTAAAACATATTATATTAAATATTATATGTGACTGAGACACTACTACATAGAAATGGCTAAGCTCCATATGTATATTTATTTACTATCTACAGATAATGTAAATAATTTTATCTCCCTAAACTAACTGTCAGTGCAGTAAGGAGTTGTATTATATTATATTATAGTAAATGCATTTGTACAGAGACACATGCAGACTGGGGCAGACAGACATACGTGTGGTGCCAGAGCTTGAAGAGGTGGGCTCGTACATAGGACAGAGTGCAGGGAGGATACTGCTTCACCACCTCTAGATACTCCTCAGCCATCTCCCACACTGGGGGGTTACGGCCCTCGAACAGTGCTGGGTTATGGAGGTTCCCCTCTAAAAATAATACAAAAAAAAGGAGGTCGTTTCAGGACAATGCATAACCTTTGAAGGAAAGTACGTTATATTACGTGTTTTCAAAAATGTGTGTAATGAACATAATGAAACACTAACCTGCACTCATGACTCCCTGAACCCCTGTCTCCTGAATACAGCGCTCCACATCACTCAGGTGCTGAATGTTGCCATTAGCAAACACTGGAATATTAACTGCTTTCCTGTAGCAGAAGAACACCAAACAATTAATGAATATGATATGTATCACAGGAAAAGGGAAAGGGGAAATGTTCAGCACTATGACTCTTTGATTTTGTTATAATACCGGATAATCAGATGATGAGGCATTATATTATTAAATTGAGACCACTGGAAAAGCTGCACAAATGTTCAGATTAAATACAGTACAGTGAAGAATTGAAGCAAAGAGGCGGTAGCTCACCGTACTGCCTTGATGTGCTCCCAGCTAGCGATACCCGTCATGGCTCCTTTCTGGTCTTTGGTTCTGCCATGCACTGTCAGCAGCTGGGAAAGAAATGGAAGAGAAAAAAGCTAAAATGTAAGACTGTTAAGAATTTTCAAATTCTTCCTAAAACTGCAATTAAGGCTAATATCTCAGATATATACTAATAAATATTCTGAAACTTATAATAAGCCCAATATTCCTAATATAAAAGGAACGTGAACACTACAAATACAATAATTTTATTTTAATATTCCATTTTTTATTGATTTTGAACAGGTCGTTAACCTTAAAAATACTGCTGAGTTTATAGAAACCAAGGTTAAATACAACAACAACATATATACAGAAACAGCAGTAATTTATCAATGGTGATATTATTTACCTAAATTAACTAAAAATAGCACTAGGAGGAAAAAATACAAAAATAATTGCGAAAAAATGAAGGAGGGAGGATGTGCTCTGGGAGAACACTCACACAGTGTGACAGTATGATAACATTATCACAGTGATCATACCTGACATCCGGCTTTCTCCAGCATCTGGGCATAGCAGACTGTCTTTTCAATCTCCTTGAACACACGGATCTTACATGTGATGGGCACCGAGAGCTTTTCATTGGCTAACCTGACTGTAAGATAACGGTGGCATTTTAGTTTGAGATGCTGCGGTGGTTTATAAAACAAAAAATAAAACAGTTGAGGGAAAAGTGGTGCTAGACCTCTGAAGTGTGTTTGTTTCAGAATGTGCTGGTTTCAGATAAACTACTAAATTTTCTGCATTGCTGATATGTTTGCTGAGCCCAAAGATGACAAGACTTACTCATTTTCTCTAACAGCTCCCATTCGTCTTGTAGAAAGACTCCATAGTGACCTTGGAAACAAGCATCAGAATTAGTTTTGATTATGTTGTTTGTAAGGTCAGCATCAGTATCTTTTCTGATACAACCACTAGGTGAGAATTTGAGGATTAATTTCTGTAGAAACTGTGCCTACCCCTCTTAGCTATCATCTGTGGACAGCCCAGGTTCAGGTCAATGGCGTCGCAGTAGTCCTGCGACAGCAGAGCCGCCTCAAGGAACACCTCTGGATCATTGGCACAAAACTGACACAAGGGGAAAAGAACACTGTGATTTATATTTAACATCACATGAGGAACAATATTAATATGTCAGTGTGTGTAATGTGACATAATATGTCTTGTGACAAACCCGTGACTCCCCGGGGTTATCAAAGATGAAAAATATGCTGTGATATTTCCACCAGCACTTCAAAGTACCATCATTAACAAAAACAAACCGTAAAAGACCTTGTTGATGTTGATCCTCACCTGTGTGATGAGAGGTCTGTCCTCCTCACAAACCTCATTGTAGAGGTTTTCTCTCCTGTAGTTGGCATCACGGACAAACACCTGTGCATGCAGCATGGGGGTGTAGCAGAGCTGAGCACCATGTCTGCGGCTCAGCAGGCGCCAAGCCAGCTCGCTCTGGTCCACCATGGGTGCCACCACAAACTGTGCTGCTTTCAGGGTCTTATTCCAGAATTCAAAGCCCTGGAGCTTGGCCATCACAGCTGACTTCACCACACAGGAGACCACGAGACCTAGGACTGAACAATTAATTGAAATATTATCAAAAGCTGCAGTCTTCTGATAAAGGTAAAATGTGCCATAACATTATTAATAAAGCTTTGTGGGGCTACAGAGATGCCACAGCCTACAAATCATATTCACCAGACATAAGGGAACATCATGCTTGTTTGGTAAAGACCCCAGCAAAAATCACATCATCGTCATCATTTTTTCATCACTCAAAAATTCCCACAAAAATTTTGACTCATATTGCAATCACAATATCTGAAAAAACAATCACAATATGATTCTTGTCATATATCATTGAACCCAGTATTAAAGAGCCTGCAAAAATGTAGTCTCCTGCCAACATAACAAACACTGAACAGAATAAGTAAAAGTACTCCATGAAATTAGGTTTGAAAGACACATTTGTTGTAATACTCAGTAGTTCCACCCAGTCCTCAAATTTCCTCCTGCCTTGCTGTCAGTGTTTTTTCTTCTTTAAGGCTTGGACAGCTTACTTAGCATCCATAAAACGTGTGATATTTAAGTTAGTTTGCTAGTTTCAAACCAGCTGTGACATATGGACTTATATAAGTGTCTGACGTTACTGACAAGACACTGCCTGTGAAACTTAAGTCATTTGTATATTTTCAATTTATCAATTTTTACTTGTGTACAAACAGAAGTCTATACGTCGACCACTTAAAGCAGAGTAGTGAAACATAACAACGTCAAAAAGTAACTAGCTATTTCTAAGACATTACATGTTGTAGCTTAGCCACATTTTTACTTGTCTTTCTAACGTTAAGAGTGAGGGTGACAGCTTGGTCTCTAACGTTTTCACGTTTGTCTTTCTGCCTCAACACCTATTAGCATCTAACTACTTAGCTGTATCTTTGCTGTACTGTCAGCTAGCTAGCAAAGACATCTAGCACGTGACAGAAAATGTATCAGTTTTGTTTCTCTGGCGGCAACATGCACTGCTCCGGTCACGTACTAACTGCAGTTACGAATATACACCTGGATGGTTTATTGTTTCACCTGTAATAGTGTTAGATTTGCAGAGTGTGGCTTGATCCAAATGTCCTGACTGCACCGCACTCACGCACTCGCAGACTGGCTGAGTTTACGGGTGCGTTCCCGGGAAATCCGTGAACGCGCAGAGAAAGGACTTCCTACTCCTTTTCTTCTTCGTTGACTTTTTAAATGACATTTGGCATCCACGATGTCTGTTTACTGCCACCCTCAGGTTTTATTCCCCTTAAAAAAAGAGTTTGGGAATAATAATAAATACAATATACTATACTATAATAAAAAATGCTTTTAGCAAAATACTTTATACATAAATGTTGCTTTTCAAAAAACACACCTATATATAAATGAAATAATATTTTAAAAAATTATAATGTAAAATGCTGTTACATTAAAAAAGCCCAACATCTATATGAATAGCTATGCACTTTAATACCAACTTATTTTGTCCCTTTATTTTTATTTCATATATTTTTTCTCGTTTATTAAGTTTATTATTTTCCTTTGTTTTATTATTATTAATGTATTTATTTACTTATTATTTAGGTATTTACTCATTTTCTTTCTTCTGGCCTATAATGTTCTTATCCGTTTTGATTGTTATAAAGATTGTCAATAAAAAATTAAAATAAAAATTCTCCCTCATTCTCTCTCACAGTCTCAGTTGTTCAGTCGACCAGACACAACTAATTAAAGATTCCCTTGTACACCGTCTCCACGTCCTAATATACTTTTGACGTTGTCCTCTATATTTATCTACTTATTTTCCGCAATTTTGTCATCATCTCGTCCTCATGACGCTGATCATTAAAACCCAATGGATGATTTCCTATGATGGTCCTGTGGTCGCAGTGCCCAATTCCCGCCTCCCCAGACGATTAGCATCCATCCCACCTTCCATGTCTCCAAAGATAAACCACTCAACGAAAGTCCACTTTGTTTAAATATACTGATAGTTTCAGTTCTGATTAGCTGAGAAACACAACATGCAATTTGATTTCAAATTTGCAAAGATTGAGAAAGACCTTGTAGGTTGTGATTAGTTCAAGATTGACTATTGAAATAGTTACTCTATATGTGGGATGGAGTAGCTGAGGTAAGGCAGGGTTATATGAAAGTAGTAAATGAGCCAAAACAGTAAAGTTGTGGGCCGGACAGCTTAACAATGAGCTGAAACTCACTACTCTGTAAAGCTCAGGGGTGCCCCAGATTCAGCTGACAGTTCTTTGTAGATTTGTCACTAAAAGTGACCCCTTTCAATTATCATATTATTTTCACCTTGTCATTTGATATATTGTTATTATTAGAATATCAATTATAACCGTTTTAAACATAGTAGGTGTCACCCATACCCATAAACATTTTTTCTGTTGAAAAGGAAAAGAGTTTTTGTAGGACACCTTTAATATAGAAGAAAAAGACTTCCAAAGCCCCACCCGACTTTTATGCACGACATGTACATGAAGGTTATTTTACTAATAATGACGAGTAATATTACTATTACTTACTCTGGCGTAGCTTTGACAAGTGAGAGAAGACAATCCTGCAAATTACAGATCTGTATGATATTTGATGATTGTATTAAACGGTATAAATTTATTTTGTATTATATTGAATAAAATTCTATAGAAATCAAACACTGGACTTCATCAGTATTTGACACATATGTTTTATATACATATATGTGAAATATAATATTTCAATCATGTGTAAACTGCTTTGGCAACAGCATGTTGAGATCTTTGCTGTATATTATGTGTAATCAAAGTTACAGCACCTCAACATTTAAGATCCCTGTGGTCACTGATATTCATCTTGTTGAAAACACTGAGATATAAAGACATAAGAGTGCCTGCCAGTCCCAGTTTGTCCCACACTGGTAATTAAAAAGGTCAAAAACAGTCTTCATCAGTCACTGCCGGCTGAGGACTGTGAACCTGAGGCTTTAGGACCCAGCATCATGAGGCTTGCCACTCTCGCAGGGTCTGCAGGCAGACGTGCGGGGAGAAACGAGGCTCCAGAGCTGAGGGAGGAGACTGAAGGAGGGACAACTCTCAGCAGCATCACCCGGTAAGAGACTCAGCAGCTGTCACCGTGTGGGCATCACGACTGATAATCAAATCTCTCCTATTATTATAAACACATGCAAGTCTGTGGCGGACTGGTGAGAGCGAGGCGTCTGTCACAGTGACAGGGACACATTAATATTAACAACCACATTTTTTTTTTTTTTTTAGATCTGGGACCGTTAATGTCCATCATATGGCGCAAATTGTTATTTTAGTGCACGTTTTCACGCACCATCCCAGCCAGCCGTCCATGTCATGACAGAGTTATATAAGGTGTGCAGGGGCATCCAGACAGAGATCCCCATGATGCAGGTATGGTAGCCTACGTAGACTGACGTTAGTTTACCCATAACAAGTTATATTTAGCGTTTTGGTATTTAAACTTAAAACCTTTTACTTAAATCTCAGTGTTCTCAAAGTATCCTAATGTAAAATAAATAATAAACGTATAAATAAACGTGAAATTTATTTTATGATTATTTTATTAGGAAACTGTATTTTGCATTACTATAGGCTAATCAATAATCTTTTCTCCTCTTAATTTCAACTTGAGTTGCTTACAGCACTATTACTTTTTTTTTTTAAACTACAGAGTATTCTTGTGTTCATTTCCTCGATCCTATTGACCTGTTGTTCAGTGGGTCACATGGCTTTGAACATCTCACTAAAATGTTATCTTTTCTAATGAAGAGAATGTAGTTTAGCCACATTATCTACAATGTTTCTTAATAATTTAAATTTTTTTTATTATGATAAAAAATTTAAACCATATCACATTTTGTTTTATTTACATCACTTCTTATTATAGTCTGAATGCTTTCAATTGTTTTATTTCAAGGCAGTGGTTGTCAAAGTCGGGTTCAGGGACCCCCAGGGGTCCTTGAAGGGGTTCTTGTGGGTTCCCAGCAAAAAGGGGAATCATTTATTTTCACTATAATTCCATCTATAAGCAATACAATGACAGAGTGAATGAGTATTTTGGTCATGGGCCTGAAACTTTCTATAGTAAGACATATACTGTAAAAGCAAAAATCTTATCAGATGGGGGTCTGTGGTCTAAATTGTGTCAGTTTAGGGTCCTCAATGTGAAGAAGTTTGAGAACCACTGCTTTAAGGCATCTTATGTTGTTGTTTTGGTCTGTGAAGCTGTTTCCATATCAAGATTTTAAAGCATCATTACTATAATTCTCTGTAGGTTCATCACTGTGAGCAACACCTTTCACATTACATTCATGCAGCTTTCATTTGTCTCGGCCACTAGAGGGCAGCGTAGCAGGCTGCAAACTAACTACTTTGACATATTGCAATATAAAGTTGTTTCAGCAAACATGTTTGCTAACAGTTGCTAATTTACGCACCCAACAGGCGTAAAGCAACACAGTCAATATCAATTTGGAGTCATGTTCCAATTTTCACTTTCCTTTTTGCTCTGTTTTGAGCTCCACCAACTCTATCTTTATCTATGCTCTACGCCACAATGCGTAGAGCATCTACTATGTTCACCAGCTCATCATCTATGTCTGCTATTACTAGATAGGTAGTGCACGGTGGATTTATCAGAGCTTCTTTTTGCTGAGAACAGCTGCCTGCTGCTGAAAATGAGGTTGATGAGATCAGTTAGACTGAACTGAAACATCAAAGTAGTGGGCCAACACAAAGCAATGAGTTAAAGTAAGCTAAAACGCTCTGTAGGGCTGAGGGGGTACTACACTAGATTGAGGTTATAATTCTCTGTGGGTTCATCACTGTGAGCAACACCTTTTACACCTTTACACATAGTCATTGAATCCATTGTCATGATAAAAATATTTATTAGCGCAGCTTTAAAGATGAAACCAGACTAATCTGAGCTACAAGAACATCCCTGGCTTTTTGAAATTCTACATGATGTTCGCTTTTCTGTGTGTAATGACTAACGTCTTGAGCCGACTTCATGCAGCATGTATAGCTACATACCATACACATGTATCTCACCATACTGTACATTAGCCCTCTGGATAAGAAATGCTGATAATAAAAGATCACGCTTTAATAACAGCAGCTATAAAAAGCTAAATTATTAACAATTACTTATAATGTTATTGAAATATTTTATGCATGTTACCCCTCAAGGCCTTGTGAAAATTTTTGAATTGTCAACATTGTGCCGGGAAAACGTTTGAGGACTTTGTGGCACTGCTCTGTAACAAAATCAATATCTGAGTTGTTTCTAGACTTTATCTGCCGTCCAAGGAGACTCAGAGGACATTTTCTGAAAGAATATATTACAGTCCATACAATACTCCCAACAATGACCTCAGGATATTTTTCAAAGTTTCTTATGACTGTGTAATAATGCAGCATAAACTCCCCAGGGAGAGACTGACTGAAACACACAGTGTCTGTTGATCCATAGTCAGGCTGGTCACGTCACCTTCCCGTCAGCGTGAGGCCTGAAATTACCATCTTATCTGGAGACACTGGATTGTTGGCTGAGCCCAGCCTGCATGTCTACCGCACAGCTCGTTCCTCCAGCTCCCTGTAAATGAGCTGATGGAGACACAAGCCGTTTCCTCACTGTCCAAACAAAGTTAAAAACTGACCAAAAGAAACACCCTGATCACCACACTTGTGTTCTTAACAGCCCACCTGTTTTAGAGCTTTGCCTCTATTTGCATATGTAAATGTAATAAGCTTACAACAGAAGAACTGTAAGGCCAAAATGCATTTATGAGACCTCATTTGAAAGGTAACATCTTGTAGTTTCTGGAAATGTGCTTGTTTTACATGTGACTTCAACCCAAATCATATTTAATAACTATTTGTAGGATAAACTTTATACAAAAACAATGAAAAGCTTCGTAATACTTGAAGCTTCAAGGCCTCTAGGCCTAATAATCCAGTCTAATAGACCTTTGCAGTTAATTTTTTCACTGGCGCCCATAAACCTCTCTAAAAGGAAAACTGGGAGAAATGTGCTTTAACTCTTAATATGAAATAATAGAAAACACACTGAGGAATTTTGAGGCCAAAGGCTCTGAGTACTTTTGTAATGAGAGATTTCAGTTTTTGATTTTTAATACATTTCCAAAAATAGTTTGACTTTGTGGTTATGGATCGTTGAGAGTAGACTGATGGACAAAAACAGCAGTTTTATAAATTTGAAATTTAAAAAAAAGGGTGCAAAGTGGTCTGAATACTTTCTGAAGCCTCTGTATGTAGTTTACAATGATAATTTAGAAGAGAACAGAAACAGAAAGTAAGGGTTACTGATTGGTCGACTGCTTCCTGAAAAAAATGCAAGTTGATTTGAATAACTAATAAATACGAAGAAGAGGAATTAAAGGAATTAAACTAAATCCATTTTCAGTAATAGAAAGTCTTTATATCTAAAATAGAGATAAACATAGAAATGCAAATGTTGTTTTTGGATTGGATTTTTGTTCTAGTTCCTATTGGGGACTGGCCCAACCTCAGTGCTCATCAGGATCTGTTTTAACCTCCTTAACCTACAGTTAGCATCACTTCTCTGCAGCCCCACACACACTGTGCAGGATCACATTTCTGTTCTTCTTTTTTGTCATTTGAACTACGGTGTGCTCTTCTCAGAAATTATGGGGACAAATAGCAGGTTGGAGGGTTCTGCTTGGCTCAAATGGAACTTGAAGAGTTTCTAGCAATTCCATAAATTCATAAGTTTATCAAGGTTCATTTAAGGTGGCAATATTAAACTGTTATTCCTGATAGACAGTAGTCATGGTGCAGGACTGAATTACGTGCATTTACAGAGAAACTCAATCCAACAGCTAATTGTCATTTCCATTGTTTTTCTAGCTTCTCTATCTGCGTCTGTTAAGACACAGCCCTAAGACATCATGGGAGGCGTGGCGGTGGACGTGGGTGCGGACAGAGTGAAGGCACCCGATGGAGGGTGGGGCTGGGCAGTGCTGGCCGGCTGTTTCGTCATCACAGGCTTTTCCTACGCTTTCCCAAAAGCGGTCAGTGTATTCTTCAAAGAGCTGATCCTGGAGTTTGGGGTGGGATATAGCGATACTGCCTGGATCTCCTCCATACTGCTGGCCATGCTCTATGGGACAGGTAGGCTGCTGCTACACATGAACAACAGGTGGACACAGTAGCAAAAAGTGTGGTGTAGTTTTAATGCAAACCCATAATTGATATCTTTTGTTAAAGCTCAATATTTTCTTCTTCTCTGTGTTTTATTTGAATGGTGATCATAAAAAGATATATTTGTGGTTTTAAGAACCAAAAACCATCTCAGTGTAGTTTTACATCTCCTCTCTCAGGCTTCTCTCTGGAGCTCTAGTAACAACAGGTTGGTGAGCCAATCAGAAGAGAGGAGACTCTGAGCCTCTCTTCTGATTGGCTGACTGTTTTCTGAGTGATCCAATAAAAATATGGCAGATTTCAGATAAAGGATGTTGACTGTTTTGTTGTGACATCACAAAGTCCTGACGGCTGGTTTTAAGGCTCAGTTTCTGAATACAGGCTGTGTGCATTTCTCTGTGGACTGAGGCTTTGATACTTTCACAGTATTAATATAGAACCTAGACCTGATCTATAATCAAACAACACATGGACATCTGCCTTTATACCATATTTAAGCAATTTCTGTTCAGATTGAGGAACAACATGAAGATCTTACAGTATTATCCAGTCCAATGCAACACCATCACCAAGTGCTGTGTAATGTTTATTTATTCTGTCTCATTACTTGCACTGGCTGTAATACTTCCTGCATTTCATTTCAAATATTTTAACAAGGGGGTTAAATTTCGAAACCAAACCAGGACTAAATGAAAATTATGGATAAAATGAACTGTTCAAGTAAACTTAAAGGGACAGTTTGAAAATTTTGGCAGCACCCATATTCACCTTCTTACCACTCCCATGACTGTATGGCAGGCCCGGTTCTAGACTGCTGTGATTGGAACATAGAAACACAAATGTTGTTGATAGGAACAAGACGGTTTTATTAAACCAGTTCATATCATGAAAAGAAAGAAAAGAGGGGGGGATTAGACAAGGAGAGAGAAGGGGGG
>NW_019525369.1:819063-958380 GCF_002814215.2 Seriola lalandi dorsalis
GGAGGGGGGAAGGGGGGAGGGAGGGAGAGAAGGATGGGTTCCATTCAGGACATGGATTTTTTGAGGATGCGGTTCCTGGACATGTAGTAACCATCAATCTGCTCAGACAAGAGGCTGATGCACTTCCTCTGTCCATACAGCTCTCTGAGTCGGCGAGCCTCCTTCTTCCTCTCCAGCTCATCCTCACCCTGCTTCTTTCTGAGACTGAGTCCAGACTTCAGTCTCTTCTGCAGCCAGTGCAGGGTCTTGGTGGATTTTGGTGTAGCTTGAGACTTGAGGCTCTTTCCTTCAGCCCTGGAGCTGAGGGTGGAGTCATCTGGGTGGAGCCCCTCCTTGCAGCGTGTCGTCTGCTCTCCAACCCAGTTGTTGATCAGAGTTTTTCTCTGACCCTGCTCCTGGTTCTTCACCACAGAGGTCGGGCCCTTCAAGCTGGCGTTGTCTTGCACACGGTGAAGCTCCGCCTCCTCGCGCCTCCTCTGCTGCGCCTTCTTCAGATCACTGATGGTGTATATGGGTTTCATGATGGGCTGCTTCTGCACCATCATGACCTTTTTCCACTGAAGTGTCTCTGTCTTCAGTTGCTGCTGCTTTTCTTTCTCCAGGGCCTTTTGATAATATTCCCTCCTCTTCTCCTCCTCTCTCTGTTTGGCCTCCCGCCTCCTCCTCTCCTCTTCAACTCTTTCCTTCTGCCTTCTCACACTCTCAGCTTCTCTATCTCTTTCCTCCTTTTCTCTCCTGCTCCTCTGAAGCTCCTCCAGAGCAACTCTTCTTCTTCTCTCCATCTCCATCTCTCTCAGCTCTTTAAAGCTCTCTCTCCTGAGATACGCCCTTCTCTCTTCGGGGGTCATTTTGCGAATGTGGTTGGCGATCTCCATCTCAGCGTGGAGTTCATGTAGTGGTCTTGCCATCTTGTTCTAGTTCACTTGTGCAGCTCGATCTGTGTGTGTGTGTCTTGCAGAGGTGTTTGGTGAAGTGATGCCGGTAAGAAGAGTGGTGGAACCATGGAACGGTTCCATCAGTTATTACACAGATTCCTTGATTCCCTCACAGTTCTGCTTCTAGAATGATCCGTGTGTCTGTTGATCCTCAGTCAGGAAATGTGTAACAAGCTTCAGCCACTGTAAAAGCACTTTTTAAAGTCCTCCAACGATTTAGTATCAGTTCAGTAAAGCTGCGGCTGAGATATCCTGACTCTCCGTCCCTAGCATGGGTTAACCTCCAAAAACACTGGATCTTACATTTCCCATAATACAACTCCCCACACCTATAGTGTCCAACACTTTGTAGTTGCCAAGCTGTCACTACTATTTTCTTAAACAAGTCAAAGCTCTTTCAGAGCCACAGAAATATTCAACAACTTCCCACAGGCTGAATTGTACTCATCACTAAAGTAACTTTGCCATGTAGAATTGGTGGAATACACCTTTATAGACTCTTGCTTAAAATTTAATAAATGTACTTCTTTTAAATCATGCTTGCGGCATGGCCCTAATAGAGGAATGGTAATGTTGACTGGACGGTCAGTAAGTAGGTTAGTCAGTCCACCGTATTGGTTCAGAGTGAAATAGTTGGATTGACAATAAATAATCACAAAAACCACAATTTGCAAGTAGCCAAATAAATCTGTCAGATGTAGAGATCAATAAAACCAGGCTATTCTGATCAGACTCAAGTTACTGAGTGTGGGTGAAATAGGCTGGTAACCAGAGTGCAAGCAACTGAGCAGAGCTGAAGTGATAGTGAAGTAACTGTTGCATCAGTTTTTATATGGCCAGACCAACCAATCAGATGCTAATAAACTTGGATTATTTGAATGTAGCATGTTGATTGGATTGGACAACGACAAAATTAAATACTTTTCATTTTTCGCCTCAAGTCAGATCAGAAAATCAGTATCACCTTAATTTTATAATCTTCTAAAACCCCCAACAATGTCTTATTACATGCAGTATCTCACACTGATATATAGGTGCCAGACCACCTTGACACAGAGCTGACTAAGTTCATTACACTTTGTCCAGGTCCTCTGTGCAGCATGCTGGTGAACTGCTTTGGCTGTCGTCCAGTGATGATGGTGGGGGGCCTCTTCGCCTCTCTGGGAATGATCCTTGCCTCCTTCTCCACCAGCATCATCCACATCTACCTCACTGTTGGGGTCATTACAGGTCAGCTGAAAGTATTAACACCTCTGACATCTTCTATCAAGAATGGATGAACCTACCTGCGCTTCATCAGGCCTTGTGATGTAAAGTCACAGCGTACAGTATATAGTACAAGCTGATATGAGGATATACAGCGACCAGAAAAAGTCACTCAACCCTTTGGAATGACCTGGTTTTGGATTGATTGCATTGATTGATTGGTCATCAAATGTGATCTGATCTTCATCTAAGTCATAAATGTAGACAAACACGGTGTCCCTACAGTAATATGACACAAACAATTTGAATCTTTTGTGTCTTTATTGAAAAACACCCTCTTACTCTGAGGTTTGTTGTTGTGTTACTGAGAGCAGCCACAGAACTACATCATCTCCATTTATAGACAGTCTGTCTGACTGTGGACTGATAGCTATAAACTCTCTGAGATGAATTTCTAACCCTTTCAGCTTTAAGCAAATAACAATTCTTAATCATAAGTTTTGAGATATATTTTCTGCGAGGCATAGTTCACATCAGCACCTGCGTCATGTGAATAGCAAACTCTAAATGTTTGAGTCTCTTACCCACACCTCCAATCTGGTTTCATTGATTAGACTCCAATGTTGATGTCATCAGCCAAGATGTTCACATAGTTTTTCGAGCTACACTGTGAATTTTGAATGATGTTTTCAACATGGACAAGAAACACAATGATATGTGTTATAAGTTAAAACAGATTGTGTTTGTTCATAATTTTAACGTGGATGAAGAGATGATCATATTTTAGAAAAATTGATACATAAATGCAGGTAATTCCATCCAGGTGCTGAGTTGTCATTTCATATTCACATTTATTTGCTTAGTGTAATGAATACATATTTGAGTGGAGCAAGGACTTTGGAGTCAGGATCTTGACACATGTTTTTAATTTAGTCTTCTGAAGAAAATGTAAATTAATTTTAGCCAAACTTTAGTCATGTGATTTTTGGTTTAGTTTTGTCTAGTTTTCTTCATTAATCCTTCCTATTGATATCAACGTAAAAGATAGCCACTGAAAGCGATGCCAACATTATGTCCTCAGCTATTGCTGATGTTATATTAGCTTCATAAATGCCAGCGATTCCCAGTGTGACTGGCGCCTGTTGATAAAAATAGCAATCAATGCTTGTCTCACTGGTGTATGTAGTGTAAATCCATTCAAAGCAACAATCTTTTGGGGAACTTACAAGTCCCTGTTCGCACCAACTGTGGATCTAGTAAGTATACCAGAATGACAGTATAACAGTATAAAACTTGCTTTCCTGTGCCACAGGTCTGGGGTTAGCCCTCAACTTCCAGCCATCTCTGATTATGCTAAACCGCTACTTCAGTGAGAAGCGTCCTCTGGCCAATGGGCTGTCAGCAGCTGGAAGCCCCGTGGCCCTGTGCTGCCTCTCACCACTGGGCCAGGTCCTCCAGTACCAGTACGGATGGAGGGGGGGCTTCCTCATCTTGGGTGGCCTTCTTCTCAACTGCTGTGTGTGTGGGGCCCTGATGAAGCCTCTGGTCGCCCCCAAGACCATCCCAACCAAGGACATGGAGCAGGACACAGAGGAGGGAGCAGAGGAAGCAGAGAGGAAGAAGAAGAAGCCCAAAGCCAAACTGCTGGACTTCTCTGTCTTCAAAGACTGCGGGTTTGTCATCTACACTGTAGCAGCCTCCATTATGGTGCTGGGGCTGTTTGTGCCTCCAGTGTTCGTTGTGAGCTATGCTAAAGAGCTGGGGAATGAAGATACCAAATCGGCTCTGCTGCTCACTATCCTGGGCTTCATTGACATTTTTTCACGGCCCACGTGTGGTGTGATTGCTGGGCTGAGCTGGGTGCGGCCTCGTTGCGTCTACTTATTCAGCTTTGCTTTGATCTTCAATGGAACCACTGACCTGGTGGGGTCACAGGTATGTGAATGCTTGCTCCTTATATGAACTGAAAAGAAAACATTTAGCTCACTGATATAAAACCTAAACATGCTAGGTTTGCTCTTACTTCACAATTTCATATTTGCACCCAGGCCAAGGATTATACATCTCTGGTGGTCTACTGTGTCTTCTTTGGCATCTCCTACGGCATGGTGGGAGCCCTGCAATTTGAGGTTCTCATGGCAATAGTTGGCACTGAGAGGTTCCCCAGTGCCATTGGCCTGGTTCTGCTCATGGAGGCCATTGCTGTGCTGGTGGGGCCACCTGGTGCAGGTGAGTAAGCACCAAGACATGCACACACTGCACTAAAGTGCCCATTTGAAAAGGTTTTGCTGACAGTAGTACATGCATTGAGCCCGTCATGGCACAGGTGGCACTGGAGAAATGATTTGCTACAGGGGAATTTATTGACACTAAGCCTACTAGGATCTAACAGGGCGTATACGTATACTCAGTGTCATTCATTGCCAACGCCAAAGAAAGGAACTGGGCCTTCCGGATCCTGACGAGCTGTGTGGTTGAAGCCGTTTTGTGCCTCCTCTTTAGACAGAAACCAAACCAAAGATACTTAATGGATGACCATCAAGGTCTGTCTTGTTACTCGGAAACACACCAACGTTTTTGTGTTGGTGTTTTCTTCCTCCTTGTCCCTGTGTCTGCCTCTGACCGGCTCATATTAGAAAATCATACTCCTTCTTGATGTATGGCAACCATAATGTTACCATGACGATATCTTTATGTGATTTTGTGAGGCTGTTTTTATGCGTCGCCATACAATCCACACACAAGAGCTGATGCACAAAACCTAGAATCGCAACAACACATCGCGCAGCCCTGAGCATAGAGCTAGCAAACTGGTTTGATCAACTTCCTTTCTGGATAAAGGTTTGAAACTGATATTGAAGACTTACCCCAAGTTTGAACAAACAGCTGCTCTGCAACTGTCTGCAAACAACACCCTAAATATATTTGCTCACATTCAGATGAATAAGCATGCTAGACCAGTGGTTCCCAACCTTTTCCAACTCATGGCACACTCACAAAAATGTCTGACCCCATAACAGGACGGAGCCCAAATGATGCGTTCGCAGAGCACGTTTTATTTTAATCATAACAATCGAACAATTTTTCTCTAGTTGTAATTGTAACCACTGGGAAACAACTCTGTCTCCAAGAAATAATAAATTTATATACAACTAATTTGCAACAGCAAATATGTTTGGAAGGAAACATTACTCCAACTGGATTATGTTTTCTATTAATGCTATGAGGAATTGATGTTAATTAATATACTGACAATGTAGTTTCTTTCACCAGAATGTGCGATCTTACAGAACAATAGGCTATCCTACTTATATTGGCTCCATTACTGCAGCACTTGGTTGAGGTTAGGGAAAGACTCTGGTCTAGTTTAATACAGAAAAGGTTAACAGTGTTTAAACAGAACCATGATCTTTCTCTAACCTTAACCAAAGTGCTTTTGTTGCAAGGAGCCGGTTTCACAAAGAGAGACTTTGACTGTGTCTTAAATATAACAAACAGTCAGATTCAGATAGACTGAGTCTGAATCCGTATGTTGCACAAAGGAGTTTAGTTCTTGACTTAAACCAGACTGTGCTACAATGAATTCTGGGTAAATTAAGACATTTTATAATAAAAGAAATGGTTGGCAGAAGAACTGCATCCAACTGCTCAGCTCCATTTACCCCAGCAGAAAGTGTTTGTCTTCAGGAAGAATGGTAGTTTAAGTGGAATAATAAGCCATATTTTCCTGCTTTTTGTAGTTAGGTGTTATTGATTGTTACCATGGTAACATTGGTCCTAGGCCTGAGTTAGCCGGGGGTTAAGGTGTCTAATGTTTCTGGATTAAAATAAGTCATTCTTTTGTGGAACAGTCTGACTAACATTAGACTAAACTATGAGCTAAATGAAGACTGAACCAACACTACAGACCAGTCTGACATGTCTTTTTGAAACTGGCCCAATGAGTCTGGATGTGAACCCCAGACTCTGGTGTCATAGTCTTAAATCCCTTTGTATGTCCACCATCCAGCCTGAGTACCACAAGGTACACAATATATAAACTTATTTTCCAGGAGACAGGGTTGTAAAAGACAGTGTAATCCAGTTGCCGTCTGTTCTTTCAAAACCTATTTGCTGATGTATAAACCAAATTTTTCAGTAGACAGCGTTGTGGACATACATGCTGTGACTAATTTACTGTAATTATGGCAGTTTGTCGACTTAGACGGAAGGATTTTATCCTCTCATCTGTTTCCTTGTGTCTCTTTCCTCTGACTCAGGGCGGCTGCTCGATGCCACCAAGAACTACATGTATGTCTTCATACTGGCAGGGAGCGAAGTGGTCCTCGCCGCTGTGGTTCTGGCCACTTGTAACCTCCTTTTTATTAAGAGGAAACCTTCAGCTCCAGCAGACCAGCTGGAGAATGTCACAGTGACAGATGACGATGCCAAGACAGAGGTGTTCAGTAAACCTGCAGAGGTTAATGATGAAGAGGAGAAGGAACCAGGAGAGGAGCAAGAGAAGGAGACTGTGGAGGAGGCGAAAGAGGAATTAAAGGAGGAAGAGGAGGAGGAGGAGGAAGAGGAGGAGAGAGACAAGGAGAAAGTAGAGGAGGTCAGGCAAGAGAATGAAACAGCAGACTCACAGGAAGTGGAAACGTTGTTGAAAGAGCCACAGCAGAACGGTGACGCAGCCGTCAGTGCTGAAGCCTGAGCAGGGACGGAGGATGCTGGACAGGATTATACCTGCAGGCTACACACACTTTTTTCTTTTAGATAATCCAGCAGCAGGATGAAGTGTTTTGTGAAGTGCTCCCATGAGTCCCCTGCTGGTCGGTTGTGCCGTCATACAGTGCGTGTTCATGTGCAAGTGTTTGTCGTTTGCAGGGGGGCGGGGGGGTCAATCTGTGTCACTGCCATAGGGAACATTAAGAGTTACTGTATGTTATCAATTCCTGAGCACTAGATGTTTTAAAGTGTGGTGGTTAATAGGAGACAGTAGAAGAATTCAGTTGCAGCACTGCCTTGTTTGTACAGTTTATATCACAAGTTATATTTTGATGTAGCCACCAGCAAATAAAGATTGGCAATATTCTGTATTGGTGTCAACAAATCACATGGAAATGAGCTTTTAGCTGGATCTGGTGCAACACATGTATTAAAGAGCTTCCTTTTAAATGAAATAAATATTAAACACCAACAATCAGTTTATCCTACAAAAGGCCTGCTCACATCAGAAAAGAGCACAGTACAGCTGATCCATGCACCTCTGCAAACCAACCTGTCCATTGTAAACAAGCAAAGCTGCCGTAGTGAAGTTGTCTTAATGCCAATATAATGGGATCTCTGTTACCGTAGTCCAGGAAGTTTGAGCGCTGAGTTTAACACGCAGTTGTCTGCTTTGTATCTGCAAACAGATGTTCACAGAAGCACTTCTTTTTTTCAGTGTCTTTGTGTAATGTCACTGCTGATGTCACAGATTTTATTCGGTCTCTTTTTTTTCTTTTATTTTTTTACAAATGCAAATATTTTCTACACAAGGACAATATTATTTTTTACAAATAGAAATCCTTTCTACACATGTGCAAACTTGAATTTCTCATGCAGATTTATTTTACAGGTTTATAGAGAGGCTGATTTACTTCACTTTGGCATTATTTCTGGGTGTCACTTTACAAGTTCAAAATCTTTCATTTGAGCACATAAACCCACACTTTTTCAAAAAGGTCCACGAACCATATATTATACCAGAAAATTACTGAATTATCTTTGCTATGTTCAGGGAACTGGAGCTTGTTTGCTGGGGTATACTGTGTGTCGCATTTTTCCGACACATGACACAGACCTACGATCTGGCGGTGTGTGAGCATGCTCCCTCCTGACTTGCAGAAAGCCCTTGCAGATTTTTGTCACAAACACAGTGACGGATGAAATGTCCTGAGAAAGGACTGAAAGGCCTCGTGTGTCTCCCTGGGGATGAACTAAAAGTTGTGACCCTGTAACTCATTTGTAAGTATTTTTCTGAACTGTTCTTAACGGTGTTGATACTGGCAACTTCCACATGATGTGTGCAGGTGTTGTTGCTTTACGTAGTAGTCATGACAGATGTGGTCAGAATGTGCAGTAAAATGTTCCCTTTGTATGAGCTGCCAAACATGATGTCAACATTAAACCCTCAAGAGGGACAGAAGCCAGTCTTTGGTCGTTCGGTTTTGCAGATTATAGATGAATCTAAATTATTCAGCCTCTTCATGTACTGTATGTGCAATATGAAGCCTTACTCCATCAATAAACTTGTACAACAAAAACGAACTATGGACCATGGGTCATTTTCTGAGCTAAGTGTGATGAAATCTGCATGAACTCTCTGGAAGACTGTATCAAGTCCAGAAGGCTTGATACAGTCAAGAAGTGTTGACTTGATGAACTTGAAAATGAAAAAACATGAAAAGCTGCTGCTAAAATCCTGATTGTACAACGTCCCCATGCGTGCGCACTCTTAAGGTGAAGCGTGTGAAATGCCATTGTATGGTCACATCTGGAACATCTGGTGGCCAGTTACTAGGTCAACCTAAAGGGGCATGGAGATAGTCATCTAACAAAAAGGTTGCTGCAGACATGTTGGGAGAAGGAGGGGACATGAGTATGTGACAGTGGCGTGACCGTCCTATTGATGAAGCGCAGTAATAAGACAAAGTAAGACAAGTAAATATAAAGACAGTGTGTGTTTTTACAGATGGAACTCACACACTGGTGGGATCTGACAACCCCTGATTATTTGAATGTGTATACTGTTGAGCTGCATGCCATGTTTATGGCATTAGAATGGATTGAACATGTTGTTTGCAGCAATATATGAATACGTAGTGATTCTGTGTCGGCCCCTCCAAGCATTCATTGACTACCTCACGCTCTTCGCTTTGTTTGTGTTTGCGGCTGCTGATTTTTGGGTTAGAGAAGAAGTTCAGTAGCAGACGCCCAGGCATGAGCAGGGTGAAGGCAGCACAGCGGAAATGAAAGCTGAAACCACAGGTGTGTCATCGGGGTCTTGCTGTCTGACATCATGCATGGCTCAAACTCTGTCTCTGTTGTAAAGGTAAATCCACGTGGACCTGAATCCAGCAGAGATATTTTGTGGTGTCACCATGTTCACACATCCAGGAATTTTTTATATATGGCAGCTGTTTTTCCTTGATTGGATCTCATCCAACCATCAAGAGCTGCAGGTCTTACACGAACTGCAGCTGATGAACAATATTCTTTTTTTCACACGTTCTCTGCATTTAGAAAACATCCACCTGTGCTCGTGAAGCTGTCCAGACGACCACAGTGTGTTGCTAATGAATTTGCCTTTATGGTAAACCCACAGCAAGTTGACGGGAAAGTCAGCGACTTTATCTTGTTTCCTTGCAAACGAAAGGTGTTGCAGTATGACAACATTAACTAAAGAAAAGCTAGTTATCAAGTCTGAATGATAATGGAGCACACACAGGACAAACTTATCAAATGGCAGGTTTAGCACAAGAAGACATGTTGACTATGCCCGTTTTTCAAAATAAGATGCATGAACAGAACATGTTAAAATGATTAAAGAGAAATTTGATTAATCAAATTGCATTTGAAGAATATAGTTTGTAAAATGAAGGCACACTCAGAACCAAGCATCTTTACTGTATGATCTTGGAGAAACAAAGTAAAAGCCCTACATTTGCAAATGGAAATGGTTTCTGTTATGAAATTTGAGGTCATAAAAACACATTAGAGAAAACTATCAGTCTGCTCTAAGAATTATGGACCAGTGTGTTTTTAAGCCATTTAGAGGCACCAATGTGGGACTTCTCCAAAAGTACTTGATTTCAGTGTGCCTCGGTTTTCAACAACAATCTCGATGAGATCATACAAATAAATATATTATATTTAAGATTGTGTGTGAGTAGGTGATTTACATCTTTACATAAATTTAAACAAAGAAAAAAGTCATCTTTATTTCTTTTACAGTAAATTAATTTCAGAAGTCTGCAGGTAACATGTTTCTTATACTCAAGTTCTTTGAGTATAATTTCCCAATTTCTCTCCATTGTAACGTCTCTCGTTCAGGCACCTTGAATAGTCGACATGCCTCCGTGTGCTAAAGTCCCCAAGCTGGGGGCTAATTGATAGTGCAGGCTACTGTGTGTGGTGTACTCCGTACATTCAGAGTTGATAACCAGCCTTTCTTCTTGACAACTAGATTTTCATAATTCATTTACAAAACAGTATAAAGTCACAAACTTTCTCATCAACCATTCTGGGTCTCTACGTTGCATAAAGGACACGCTCCGAGTTAAGATCGCTGAACTTGAGAAAACAAATTCAAGAAACATGAGATATTCCTCCCATCAGGCAACCGACAGACACTTTAACAGCACTGCACTCGTCCTACTGATAAACTGAGACATTCGTCTGTCTTTTGATTTTCCCTCGACAACCACATGTGGATTTATTTCTTGTTGCCATGGAACAAATCCAGGTTTTCACTTTTCCTCTATCACCATTAGGAAAATTTAAAGGATCAGTTCAACTAAAAATCACACACACAAAAATACATGCAAACCAACCCCAAAAATATCTTTCATTCAAGTCAATAAAAACAACAAATACAAGTACTTATTAATTTATTTACACAATCTTAAAATACACAAATACAGTGGTATTACAAGTGAGGAGCAAAAGTCATAAGGTGGGAGTGGAAACACAAAGATTTCCCATGAATCCACAGTGAAGAGATGCATTGTGGGACATGAGCAACCATCTCCACTGCACAGTTAAAAGCAAATTGCACAGGTGGTGACAAACATAAGAAATAACCGAGTCAAACAGACTGAAAAAAGTAAACTATTATCCCATGTAAAGTGTACTTGCAGTTATCATAGCCATCATCAGTGAGACAAATATGTTCATCTATTTTTTTTGGTTTGTTTTTCAAGCCCACAGGTGAAGTTTATTTTAAAAAAGCTGCCTCAGCAGAAACTCTAATGGAGTGAAGCATCCCCAGTCCCTCTACACACTGTCACCATCCCAAACCTAACCGTTTCTCATGTGGACAGAGTGGTGGACAGAGTAGGCACATCCTACACACAACAACAGAACAAACATGTACAAATTAGCACTACAACCCCCGTTTCCCCTTCGACTACACAAAATGGCCTACAACACTTTGGAACCAGTCTACCAGCTACTTCAAAATCTGCAGGATTCATTGGTCACGTCGGTTAGTTCCGGTACCTGTTGGGACTCAGACGTGACCTCTCCAAAACCTCCTCACTTCGCCTTAACCCCATTCAACCTGATGTTAAAGCACACCAACCCATTTTCTACCTGGGTTCTCAGATCTCTTCCAACGTTTACTTGGTCAGGTGTGATTTATATATTTGTTGCATTAAGCCTAAAAAGATTTTTTCAGTCCCTTGTATCTATCACCTTACTGTGCTCCATCTATTCCAGCTGTTAAAATTCACGATAAAATATCTGTGGAGTGGATTTAAAAACTGAAACATGACGGCACTGGTACTGGCTCCAACTCCTTTTTTGTGTTTTTAAAAAGATGGTAACAGTTACAGCTATTCATGACATCTTCAGTGTTTATACTGTTAAAAAAAGAGTTAAAACAAGGCTGGGGTACAGGATGGTTTTTGTTATTGTTTTATATATATATATATATATATATATATATATATCAAGAGAGCTCCTAAATTCGCTGCTGACGCTTTAAGCTCAACTTGGGGCAAGGTGCCAAATTCTGGGAGTGCAACTTTCAAACACTCCAGTAATTTAACTGTCGTCCATTCATAACGCTGTGGGGCTTCCAACAACAGATTCAATGAAGAATGAGGCAACCGAGACTAAGATACCAATCCTCCTAATACGATCAAGCTCCAAAAACACTGAATCCTACATAGACCGTGATGCAACTCCATACAGTTTAATGCTAAAGCTCCTCCGGAGCACCAGTAGACATCATACATTTGCTGTCACAGGCTGAGTAGTAATGCAGGAGGAGAGCGCTTTTAATTTTGACATGTCACCTATCAACTATGTTTTCTAGAGTTGTTGTAGTTCAGTTGTGCACCGTGCAACCATGTGGTAAAACATTGTGTGATGGCACATACTCAATATGAAGTTACTTAGCTCGGGATAAGGCTAGAAGAAATTAATCAGGACATTCTGACCAAACTCCCTAAAGAGCAGTTTGTCATGTTTAATAAGACGCGTTTCTCCAAAAGAATCATGCAAATCGACAACAAATGTTATGCTCCGTCCTACAGTTGTAAAGCTGTAAATTGCAGCGAAGTATCGTTACATTGGAAAAGACAACACACATACCCCCTTTGAGCCTGTATAAGCCTAAGACAGAACCACACAAACACACACGAAAACCACGTCACTATGCACAAAAAAAACAACATCTCATCCGTTCAAGCGCGGACAGATCAACTTCCCGACTGTTTCACTGCTCCGTTCACAGCTTTCCCCAGCAGCACGCTGCAGTCACAACCTGAAGACAAAGAAAATGTGCTGCATGTTTTTAAGATTTACTACAACATCCTGGTTCCGATGCACCTGAGGAGGACAAAAACACTCATACTATGGGATCAGCTTGGAAAATAGAACATTAATGGGACCTTCCTGTCCCATTTTAAAAACATTGGGGGTTTTCCCGCCTTTAAATTTAAACCTCAAACACCTTAAAAAGAAAGAAATGTTGAATTGTGGTATTTAAAGAGTCTTTCAGGACAGAAAATAGAGCTTAGGCACTGTCCTTTAACACTGCCATGATGGATCATGCGTCTTCTTGATTTTAGAATTTAAAAAAAGTCCCACACACTATTTTCAATAACGACTTGTCATTCTCCATTTTCAAACCCTTGTGAAGTCTGACCAGTGGAGCTGGTGTAAGAGGAAGTTTAATGCTAAAGAATTAAAATAAGTAAAACCAGAGTTAAACAAAAAAAAAAAAAACATGATGCCAGAGAAAAGTGAATCCATGGCTTCATCAACAGAGAGGAGGAGGAGAGGGAGTGTGTCCACAACTTCCATGGGAGGAGGAGGAGGAGAAGAAGAAGGAGGAAGGCTGTGGCTGCTACTTTGCCAAGGTGGTTAAGGCAACCAAATTGTACTCCACCCGCCCATCTCTCTCTCTCACACACACAAACACACTCCTGGTTGTGCGACTCTTCCTCCGTCAAGTGAACAAGAGCGCAGCCAGACTCCTGCGCGTTGGTTGGTCGTCCTCAGCGTCATTCAAGAGTCTGGTGTATGTGTGTGTGTGTATGTGTGTGCTGCATGTTGAGGCCTCCATGGTGCATGGGTGGATGGGAGGACCTTCACCGTGGAGCTGCAGACTGGAGGCCACTGGGTGTGACCCGGGACAGAGCCTGAGGAGGACACATGAGAAATGACGACACTTTAATGATGATGTCATCAACAATACAAAAATGGCCAAAAGGAACAGTTCAATACACATGACTTTCTGACCAGGAGTTGGATGAGATTGGAAGAATAAATATGAAGCTACAGCCTGTGACAGGCTTTCTGCAGGTTTCAACATGTTAGATTTGAGACTTTATAAAACCACTATGACTTCAAAGGGCTGTTTGAGGGTTAAGACTGGTTTTAGGGTTCAGGTTACAACTGGGTTTTGGTTAGAGTTCGAGCTGGGATTAAGCCTTTATTTGAGATGGTTAGGGTAAGAGTGTGTGTGGGTGTCACCAGAGTTGCAGGAGTTAACGTTTGCTGGTGGCTTTTTATGGCATCTTTATGTTTTTCTGACTTTCCATGCGACTCTACTGACTTTATACACAAAGTTTATAATTTCAGTGTTTTCTTGCCTTTTTGACCTCAAACTCATTACTGTTAAACACAGGCTTCTACCAAACACCATTGGTCAGATTGTCTGGCTGGAGCAGGAGAGTAAACAAAGGAAGAGGGTTACGGAACAATCTCCCTCGAACTTGTGAATTCCCGTTAGTGGGGTTGGATCCAGGTCAGAACTCCTTCACACCAGGAACAAAACGTTCCCAGTCTATAGTGTTAGTTGCCTCGTGTTCCACGCCCATGAACAGATGACATGTGATCATGGGGTGGGATGTGGGGGTTTGAATACATTATTTGAATATATGAAAGCTGGGGTGTTATACAGCTTAGTGGTTGGAAATGGACACCATGATGTTCACATTTCTCCAACTGGGAACTTTTGCTGCAAATTTTCACACCGTCGCTCTCCCTGTGTTTCATGTCTCACTAAACGACCAAACTATTATATACAGGGAAACATGAAGACAGTATCAAGACGGACATTGACTTTTTGTTTTTATTGTTTGTTGACTTCTTCGGTTCATGTGGACATTTTTATTTGAGCCACTCTCTCTGATTTTCCTGAACAACATTTTAACATGCCGTCAACACCACACAAGTAATTCACCTCAATGCGTTTGGATACTGACGGAATCTCGGCATCGTCATGTTTCTGCACTGACTTTTACCATTAGAATTACATAATACATACACACTGTTTATATTTATTATTTTTTTGGGGGTGAAGTGACTCATTAAAATGAAATTAACTCACTGTTTTACACAGACAATAACAATGCCAGTAACTTTCTAGGTTTACACAAGAAATATTAACAGTGCTGCATATTAACACATGCAAATGATTTAAATTATTCAGGAGGATTTGCATTATTCATGAGCTGCGTTCTGATCACCAGAGGACGGAGTAGAGATCACAAAGACGACTGGTTCAGTGAGGACTCAACTTCCTGTCAGGCTTTTTTTTTTCTATATTAAACTGTCAACTATTACAGACAAGTCCTGCTGAGGTTTTGATTTCTTTCAATGAAATATCAAACCTGTAATGGTTGATTTTGCAGTGGACATCATCTCTTTTTTCATTGTTAGTGTTGAGCGGCTGTTCCACTCTTCACCTCTTGGGGGAACATTTGCTCTACAAGAATGCAGGCCCATTGGCAAGAGGGGGCTGTAGAGTGCAATGTCTGCCATTAGTGAATGGCAAGCCCCCCTTATTACACACCCTCCACCTCTTAAAAGTACAAACAAACAGCTTAAGGGGCTGTGAGAAGGAAAAGAGGAGAGGACCTAATGAAATCATTAAACTGCAGAGTGCTGCTTGGATGTTTTGGGGTTTTTTTTGTTTTGCAAGTGCGATGGAAGGAGATGCACTTAAACTTCAAAAGAAGACAGATGATTATTCAATGTAATCTCATTTTTCCTCTGTCTGTCTCTCTGAGTTCAGACATTACGAAGCTGCTGTTATTTGGCTGCTTCCTGTCACTGATTCATGTTGGATTGTAAAATGGAGAAAAGGGGAAGGAACATTTGGTACAATTAAAAAGGGGAAGTGTTATAACCTTAAACACTGTCTGAAGAGGATCTGTTTGTGCTGATACACACTGTGATAAAAGGTTCCCTTTTTCAAGATGTGTCAATCTTTATCAGGCAACTGAGGACAAATTATTGACTTTACAATATTTTAACTCCAAAATACTACTATGTAGCTTAAACAGATTTCATACATCGCACAACAACGTACAGTCAATTGCTCTGTCACTTTTGTATTGTTTTTATTTTTATATTTCATTTTTATTGTTGTTAATTAATTAATTAATTAATTCTTAATGTGTTTTAATCTCAATTTGTGTAACTGTGTACGGTGTCCTTGAGTGCCAAGAAAGGCGCCTTTAAATAAAATGTATTATTTATTATTATTATTAACAACGTACAGTCTTTGTCTTTCTCTGTGTGAGTGTGTGTGTGTGTGTGTGTGTGTGTGAGTGTGTGAGTGTGTGTGTGTGTGTGTGTTACCTGTGAGGTGGACATGCGGGATGTGTCCTGGCGCCCCGTCAGGTCTGAGGAGGAGATGTTGACAGGTGCTCCACGATGAAGACGCATGCTCACTTTCCTCTCTTTCTCCATACCTGACACAGACAGACCACAAGTCAGATTATTAAAGAGAGGAAGCTGAAAGTGAACATTGAGATGCTGTAGTGCTGTCAAATAACCGCATTGTCAGCAGAAAAAGAAAAATAAGACCAGCAGCTGAAGAGATTAAGAAGAACACAGAACTGACTCATATATAAGAGCAGAACTAGAAACTTCTCCGATAAGTTGCGTTGAAAAGACGTCTCAGGACATAATGGTGTCACATCGACCAAGTCTTCATTTCTGCCTCCTTTTCAATAGCAAATAAATGTAATCAATACAAACACTTGGAAAGCCAAGTGTGTGTGTTCTGACCTGTGTGTGAGGCAGGGTTTAGTGGGGAGGGGGCTGCGACGTCCTGAGCTGCCCTGGCTCTTCCCGAGGCCGAGGCCATGCCCCTGGCTCCGGGGTTCCTACTGTGCCTCAGCCTCTCCTCCCGCTCCCGACGCTCCCTCTCTGCGTCCTCCACGGCCCTGTTGGCACCCTGACACACACACACACAAACACACACAAGTGAATCCACAAGTGAATAGATGTTACGTGCTGGTGGAATAGTCTCTTGTTGAATATTATCAACTCTGAGCAATTTTCTTTTTCCTAACTTATGCACAAACTTACTTTTAAGGATACACAGTCCAAACTAGAAACCTTACAAGACCAAAATAAGATAGATGATGATGTGCCCCCCCCCCCCAAAAAAACACACCTGCTGTAATTTAGCTAAAATACCAGAAGCATCTACCTAGTTATAAATTCATAAATCAAAATAAGTCCTTCCCAACGTAGTCTTTCGATATCTAATGCAATGGCAGCACCGGGCGCCTGATGGCTGCTGTAAGCTTGTAATGTGTTATCACCCTTTACTACAGTATCTTTGTTCAGCCTGTATGCGCCACAAACCAGTTATAGTACAAAGAGAGAATGGAAGTATGGGAGACACGAGGACACTGTCATTCTGAGACAGAAATACTGTTCCATCAGCTAAGAGTAGACCACATGTAAAGCGTCTGATTTAAAGGTTGTTTGTGAAATATCAGTGTGTACGATCTGAGTGATAACACCAACGTTTCCTTCATCTAGGTGTCTGTGGTGTGATGAGGTTGATCTATCTAATGTGATGTGGTTCCTTCTTCTATATTTGTGATTTTAACCTCAGAGAACTTCTGAGTTTTTTCTTGTAAATTTACCCCTTTAATCTCAGGGAATATCTGAGTTTGAGAATGACTGCCGATCGTCTCTGGCAGCCACAACACTGCTGTAAGCCGTAATGCAAAAAGAAATGCTGTTACTGGATATTTGTAAGATGGCTGCTGCAGTTTCAGTGAGCAGTTCATGGCAGCATGTTTGAAACACATTTGTAATATTGGTTTTATTCTTTGTTGCTGGTCACATTGGTTCGGCTCAAAGTTTTTTTGGCAGTTAAACTTGTACAAAAATGCCTTTATGTACTTTGGCTCCTTATACGTGCAGATTTCAACATTTCAATAAAAATGAAATGAAAATGCACAAAAATCATGCTCCACACGAGCATGATTTTAGATTTACTCTAAACATACATTAGAGTGAGCAGTACTGTATCTGCTGCATGCGGCAGAAAAGCTCAGAAAAGCAAGTAAGTGGACCTTTGAGCTGAGATTATTTTGTCACGAGTTTACAGTTGTGTTGGTGTTAGCAAGAAAGGGTGTTAGGAGTCTGTATTGCAAAAGGTGAGGTGAGTGACTTGGGAGGAAATAAATCCCCTGAATGTGGTTATAAAACTTACAAATTTGAGCATATTCCAGTCGAAGACGTAGTCATAGGAGAAGCCCTGTCTGTGGAAGAGGTTCCTGAAGAGCTGGCGGAGATACGAGTAGTCGGGTTTGTCATCAAACCGCAGAGAGCGGCAGAAGTTCAAGTAGGTGGCAAATTCGGCTGTGGAGATGAAGAGGACGAGAACGTTCACAAACAGACTGTCGCCTCTGATACAAAGGCTGAAGGACTGAAGAGCTACAGAGCTCATGAAACATGGAGGGATCGCTCAAACATACATGGGTAGCCTTTGCAGAGGACCTCAATGGGTGTGGACATCTTCTTCTCACTGATGCGTTCGTACTTCTGCCTTTTGGTGGCTGCTTTCAGGCCTTGCCAGGGCAGAGAACCCAGGTTGAAGTACATGAGGACGTATCCCAGTGACTCCAAGTCGTCCCGTCTGGACTGTTCTGTAGACAGAGAGAGAGAGAAGACAGGGTCAGATCATGGTTTCATTAGGGTCTGAATGATTTGTCCATTCATGGCATAATGGACGTGTCATACCGATGCCCAGATGTGTGTTTATGGAGGCGTAGCGGGCGGTGCCGGTCAGGTTCTTGTTCTCGCGGTAGGGGATGTGCTGATGCGTGCGGGCATCGCGGTATTTCTTGGCCAGGCCGAAGTCGATGATGTACACCAGGTTGCCTTTCTTACCCAGCCCCATCAGAAAGTTGTCTGGCTTCACATCTCTGTGGATGAAGTTCTTGGAGTGGATGTATTCAATACGGCTGATCTGGAGGGAAGAGCAGGAGAGGATTTCATGTCAGCGACAGAGAGGACTTTGGTCAGAAACATTCGATCAGTGAGATTAAAACAGAGCTCCAGTCATGGCAAAGTGATTCTGGATCATGTATGGATCAGGCCAGTGATGTGTGAACAAAATCTTTTCAGTACTCTTAAAGGAATAGTTTAACATTTTGGGAAGATACCACTCTCACGGCTGGACAGTTTAGCTTAGCATAAAGACTGAAAACTGGGGAAAACGGTAAGTTTAGCTCTTTCTGAAGTTGGTTTCCAGATACCTTGAGGGTCATGTATGGGTCTGTATAGTTGCCAGTGCCATATAACTCCACCTCGGGTCACTGGAACACGGGCTCTTGGTATGCCAAGTGAAGCTAACCAGATGCTGGCGTTAGCTTCATATTTACCTTACAGATTTATTTACCTGGAGAGTGGTGTTAATCTTCTCATCAAACAAGCAAGAAAGTGAGTAAGCATAATTTCCATAAACTATTCCTTTAATAACATGAACCATGTTGCAAAGACAGATTTAATGTAGAGGTTTACAGTGGATCAATCAACACATTAGGACACCCCTCCCTCCCTCCCCGTCTTTTCTCATCCTCTCCGAGTCTCACCATCTGGTCGGCCAGCAGCAGGACCGTCTTGAGGCTGAACTTCCGAGAGCAGAAGTTGAACAGATCCTCCAGACTGGGTCCCAGCAGTTCCATCACCATCACATTGTAGTCCCCCTCGGCGCCACACCACTTTATCGTTGGAATACCCACTGGAGGACAGGAGGGAGCAGAGAGGAGAGGGTTACATGTGGTTTTATTATAACTGTGATGGAGACGGTCCTTACAGTTACCAAAACACATTCCGCTGAGTTTTTTTTTATCGTTCATAAAAACCCTGATTATTTTCTAAATCAAGAGTAATTATAAACTGTGTTCGCTCTGTTTGTTTCTTAATTTCCATTAAATGGTTCTTCCTGTGTTCAATTCTTCATGAAGCTTCATCTCACCTTCAATAATGACCACAAGTCTCAAATAAAACAATTTAATAAGATAATATTTATTTCCTTATAATAGCAACAGTGAGCTGAATACCTAGGCAGGATTTTCCAGATTTTTAAGGGATGGACCGTGACACTCCTGCAGCTCCCACAGAGCTTCTGAACTCTGATTTCTGGTATTTAAAATAATAACAGAGCAAAGAAGTAAAGTAGGTCACCAAGTGATTCAGCATTAAAGCAGCAACCGACAACCAGGAGAACCAAGACTCACTACACGTCATGGGCCAGTGACACAACATCCCAAACATGTGGTCTAGCCCCACACAAGCAGCCACTGTAAGACAAAGGAGGACATAGAACTGAAACCTATGGAATCTCTAATGCAGACTTAATTTATATTTTTTAGATGCTGACTCAAGACATTCAATACTGTATATTTTAGTTTGACTTCGGTTCCACTTTCCTTAAGTCAGTAGGTGTAGCCACAACACACCTTCCCCATATTACAATACTTACCACTCTATAAAGTTTCCCACAAGACTTTATAAAAAAAAAAAAAAAAAAAAAAAAGGAGGAAGGGAGGGAGACGAGGACAAACGCCAAAAATAAGAGTCTGAGTAGAGAACCAAGAAGATCTTTTAAAACTTCACCATACCATGAGGAAGCTTTCAAACTTATTCATGACCTTCCAGATTCATTTTCCAGGATTCTGAATTGCCCGTTAGTGAAACACAAATTCATCAGGACTCACAAAACCTCCATCCACTTTAAACCCAGGTTCTTTCATGATTTTCATCTTTAATTGGCAATTAATACATAAGCTGTCGTTGATTTAACTTACTGTCTCTCAGAATCAGCGATTTCAACTGTCTTTATTTGAGCTCTGCTAGGCTGCTATTTATTCTCTCACTTGTATTTTTGTCTTTTATGGGGCGGCGGGGCTCAGTAACCTAGAGTGGTCCAACCAGGAACCCTGAATGGACGCCCTGCAGAGAGCAGGTCAAAGTGTCCTTGAGCAAGACACTGGACCCCTAACTGCTCCTGATGCAGCGCCATCAGTGTGTAAATGTGTGAGATGCACACTGCTTAGTGTTTGTCACTGTAGAATTAGTAATAATGTGTGTGAAAAGATCTGTACCTCACGGACAATAATTAAGATTATTAACAAGACTTTCTTCAATAAATTCCATAATTCAGATTAATACCAATCATGACTTGTTTGCAATATTATAGTCTCCAACATGAGCTGGATGAATAATGAATGAATGATCATAATCCTCCCAAAAAAGTCATAATAGCATTTGAGTGAATCACAAATTCCTACACTTGTCATGATTAATATTACCCATCATTCCTTGTGTCCACCATTAAAAAAGAGGAAAGCTTATATGAGATAATTCCCCATGATGAATTGTTATGTTGAAATTACTAGATATGCTACATTCTTTATAAAAATCTCACTGAATGAAAGTAAGATAGTTACCATCCCCCCACACACAGGAGGGGTGTTGGAGCAGAGGCCAGTTGGTTCAGTAGTAGCTGGTAATTAGCTGACGTTGCCAAGGCAAAGAGGCCACATGGCATTTCCTTCTACAGGCAGACCGCAACAAAATGCTGCTGCTCAGCACCTGGCACTGTACTCACACATATATACACTCAGCATCAGCTATTTATATACATACAAACTCAAATATATCCCACAGTCTGGGTCAGCCACCAGGCCTCAATATATCCCACCTACTAGCCTGGAGCAAAAATACAGACGCATGTGTCGTCCTTACAGAGACAAAACACCAACCAAACCACTCCCTCTTTCTCTAAGTGCCTATATCGAATCAAATGCTTTACCAAGGTTACTCTACCTATTTCAGATGTTATCCATAGATTTCCTAAAATCTACATTCAATATTCTGGATAAAATAACCTCAAAATTCATATGCCAAGAAAAATGACAAACAACAAGGCTTAAAACATTATAACTATGTAAATCAAATGCAGGGTTGGGACTCTGGTATTATTTATAGACTGCACAATTGAGACGACTGGTGTCATGGATTTGTGAGCATGCTAGCACCCCCCCGACCTGAAACTGAATTTCTAAATGACAGTTCAGATGATGCTCTGTCCATTTCAGACTGAATTTAAGAACAAATCCAGAACAATCAGCTGGATAATGGTCAGTTTTCAGCATTAACCCATGTTGGTATAATGTAGTTAACTCTCTGTGTGGGCTCCAGGCTGCAGCGTACAAAACAACGACGGATGAGCTACGAGCTAGTCGGTAGAAAACTGTACATTTCTTCGCCTGTATGTGACAGACTTTCACTGGATGTGTCCAGAGGTCGCTTGTGTTTCCACTTACTACAAGCAAAAGTTTGTTTATCTGTAGGATATCTGTGAAGACACATCTGCTCAATCCCCCTTGGCGGTTGCCATAGCAACCAATGTCATAGCGCAGACTCTCAGAGATAGGCGAGAGCCATAACACACAGCTGGTGTCTCAGGGTCAATAAGTTATACAATTGCTCTCTGACTAGGACAGAGAGTATTAGGAATATACAACATGATTTAGGTGAAACATGGTTTAATGTTTAGGATTAGGTTCCAATAATCTTCATGCACGAAGAATAACCTTAGTGCGTGTGTCCATGTAACCTGTTTTTCTGGGTGCCAGCGTCTTTTTCCTGAGCTCTCGCCTGTTTTGTGTGGCTGCTCCAAGCTCTTCTGGTTGAAAATCTCTGAACTTTTCAAAAAGGCACTGGTGTCGTCACTGTAGCTTCTTTTCAGGCAACCAATCAGATGGGGCGGGACTCATCACCCTAGTAACCAATAAAATGGAGGAGAAGCTTGTTCTGGTTGTGTCCGTCTATCCTGAGCTGTATCATATTGTATCATACTACGGTGGTCATGTTGTCACAGACACAAAACCCATGCTCAGCGCTCTTTTGATGAAGTGCTCCACCAGAGTAAAACGCTATATGGACATGTAGTAAGTGTGACATAGTCTGGGCTTAAATATGGTTCATCAGGAAGGAGTCCTTCAGAATTGGATGTCATTACAGTCTCTGTTCTCCTCGGTGCATCTTAATTTAATAAATGCTTCTGGGTCCTGAAACCTCTCGATCTAACATTTAGTTACGTCTTTCAAGTCTCAGTGTTTGTTTCTACATGTGTGAAAGGGGGCGAGAGGGTGGATTCTTGGGGATGTCTAAGAAGCTCACCATTCAAAGTGATCAGGGAGGAAATTCAGGCCACTATAACAAAATCACATTCTTCTTTAAGGTGAGCTGAATGTACACACACCACTTACCTTCAGTTAGTTCCTCAGTTAATTCAAACTCATTTTCTAATGAGTTACAGTGACTGATGGATGTTGGATTATATTTTTCTTGTAAGTGAGTGTGGAGAATTTAGTTGATTAAGGCACCAACAACAGTCACGTGTGTCAGGATGTGTGTACATTGTGTGTTACAGTATGCCGTACCTCCACCCTGCATCATCTTGTAGATTTTGCTCTCTATGTGGAGCTGCGGGTGTTTGGTCTTCACACATTCCAATTTGATGGCAACCTCCTCTCCAACAGAGATATCAGTACCTAGACAGAGACACAGACAGGCAGAGATGTTAGCTGCAAGGAAACATGGAGGTAGAGTGGGTCGTACACGGTGGTTCCATTCCCAGCTCCTCCAGTCCACATTCGGATGTGTTCCTGGGCAAGATACTGAACCCCAAATTGCCCTTGATGTATCATTGATGTGTGAATGTGCGCGTGTGGTAGAAAAGAGCCATATGTGTAGAGTGTGTGTGTGTGTGAATGGGTACATGTGCCTTCCATTGTAAAGCACTTTGAGTGGTCAATAAGACTAGAAAAGTGCTATTTAAGTGTAATCCATTTACCATTTACGTAACCAGGGATGACAATCAAGAACTGGTTCCAGCTGCGAACCCGTTCTACATTGTGCGAACCATCTCTCCCTCTATGCCCACTTTTCTTTGGCAAGCAGAACTTAACGTCCTAAATGGTAAAATTCTATGTGTGTTGCATGAGTATAGAGTACACCAGGTAACTATATCATTCTGTATTAACTTAATACTATCACGATGTTGATACTAAACAAATTCTGATGGTCATGGGTGAAAAGTTCAGTTGCAGTCAGGTCATTGATTTAATATGAAGATAATTAACAAATATACAAATCCCTTAGGTGGTGATCGAAGTGGAGAAAGGCTGCTTAGGTACACAAGAAAATATGGTGGGTAACACAGTAGAGCCATAATGAAGGAGAACGCACAACGTCAGGGGAATCAGGACTGGACATTGTCTGGAGCCTGCACCAGGAGACTGTCGGTGTCAGACCCGTTCTCACTTACTTGAAGGGTGTAGTGTGCAGGAGAAATTATAGAAACTTAGTCAACACACTCATTAGCTCGCTTTGAATTCTCCAGACTCTATTCACATTGGCTCAATCAGACATTACACAGACTTTGTACTGGGGAGCTGGCAGGGTGAAATCCGTTTAATGTTGGTTTCAACCGATCGGACATTTGTGTTTACACATGCAGCTCATCCAGGTAGACAAAAACTTCTAGGTTGCAGTGCATTTATGATAACAGCTCAACAGTGTGCACTGTATGTACCCTGCTCTTCTTTCATGTATCTACTTGCATGCACGGCCCACATTCCTCACAGCTATCATTACATTTTCATCTAACTTCAACAGACAAGAGGATTGTGGGAATTGTCTGCCTGCCTGGGACTGCTCTCTCTTTGCTGCCGTGTGATCTGACAAATCAGTGCTTCAGCTGGTTTCTTCCTAAATATGGTGATGGGGTCCAGTTCCCTCCACATAAACAGAGCAACTGGACACCAGGTTACATAATTGAACTTCTCACACAAATGATCTCATATGAGCAGCTATTCAATCACGGAGGCTAACAGCAGAGAGCATCATTGATTTCTCTGTATGATGTCATCTAGGTGGGCTGGCCTCATCAGGGCGGGGCACACAGTTAGGATCTGACTCCACCTAAGTAATCAGTGGGTCTGCCATCAACTTTTAAAGGCAGTTTTATGACACAAATGACAAGTTCAATAGTCTCTAATATAGTCTCTCTAAGATAAGTAACCTATCAAGTTAACATTGATGCTCACACTGGTACATTTGCTTGTTTAGTTTGTTTCACATCACTGTAATCAATCACTGTATTAAGCAACAGTCGGTACATTCAGTAAAGCATTTTAAGGCATAACATGTCATGTCCATTATAATTTTATAGACTGATTTATGGAGAGAATAATTGATAGATTGATTAATAATGTAAATAGCCGTTACTTATTGCCTCACATTCATGTAACAGGTTTATTTTGGTATTTAAAGTATGCCGTTTGCTTACATCGCCTTTGACAAGTAAACAGTTTGGGAACAACACATGCAAACACACCCAAAGTGTGTTGTCCTAGTTTGTCCTGGGCCAATCAATCAATTAATTATCATGGATGGTTAAAGTGTCTGTAAAGGCTCTTCACAGTCTGAGCAGCATGTTTCATTGTGCACTGTGCTCTCTTGCACAATAGGAATGTGATTTGTCTGGACAGATTTTTCTGTACCCCCCTGCCCCACCGATCTTCTCAGAGAGGGGAAGTGTGTGTGTGTGTGTGTGTGTGTATATGGGTGTGTGTGATCATGTTAGTTAATTTCATTAAAGAAAACTATGACTAACCATGTTCCATCAATGACCTTTTTTTTTTTCCATGACTAAGATGAGACGGCACTGACGTCATCAACATGTAAACGTTAATGGAAAAACACAACATTAAAATGTAGTTTCAAAAATACAAACTTCACCAAAGTCTCTCTCTATTTTTGTTGATAAAAAAAGACAAAGTGAAATTACAGAGGGATTTTTCAAACAAATTATCTAAATGTCCTTTGAGTGGCAAATATTTCCTCTATTTAAATGGTAGTATACAACCTATTATAAACACTTACTGTAAAACACAATCTAGTACAATACCACCACTAAGGCCTACAGAATAAAATCAACACCTTCCTGGAACAGTCTGGACATTATTAGTGTGGGATTTACTGCAGGGCTGTTGCACAACGTTGTTGATTATGAAGAGTTTTCTTTTCTCTGGACACTTCCTGATTGACTCATATTGTAAGAGACACAAAGGAACGGACTTGCTTATGTTGTTGCATCTCTCCAGACTTAATTGTTATAATCAATATGCTCAAGTTTTACAAAAATGTTTCGCAGTTTTTCCAACATGACACAAAACAACTGTACACGAGTAACCTTCCCCCCCTCTTCTCCCCACAGCAGTGATAAACAGGAAGAAGACGTAACAGGTAGTGGGGAAATTCAGAGTACCAAAACAAAACAAAAAATGTAGCTGCAGGAAGCATATGTAAAATCTCTGTACGTCATAATGTCACACAGGCCGCATGATCAGATCAAACACAAAGATGATGTATATAGAGTTCAAACACCATCAGACAAAAGCTAAATTTGACAGCAGGTAAGTCTGCTGCTGCTGACAGGACCTGAACCCTGGAAAACGTTCATTCTTGGTCCTGACTAAAACTAAACTTAAATGTTTTTCTCAAGACTAAAGTGTCCAGCCTTTTAGTTGGTGAAAATAAAGGTGAGGTTGACTAAATATGACTAAAACTAACTTTTTTTTTTTTTTGGTGCGTACATATGTGGTGTGTTTTTATCCTGAGTTGTGCAGCGGGGGAACGTGTTCAGACACATCCCTCTACACTGGTTCCCAAAAAGCAACAGAGGCAAAGTAGTAAGAAGCAAATATTCAATATGCATCTGTTAAAGGACATCTTAACTAACTCTCAGGAAGAATGTGAAACAGCTTGGATCCCTAAATATTATTGCTTTAAATGTTGTCTAAAGACAAGCACATATACAAGAACCTTACATAAAAATTCTAAAATTAGCAACTAAGAAGGAAACGAGATGTTCAATGGTACTTGACAGTTTACTAGACAAATTTTGCTCGGAACCAAACAAGCAGTGACGGCACTAATGAGGGGGTTACATTGTTTCACATGCAGCCAATGTCAATATCAGAATTCAAAGAAAATATACTGAGCCAAACCCGTGTAATAGCTACAAGAGGGAAACTCGCTGAGGTGCAGTTTGCTTCAGGGGGTTTGGACACAGCATCTGGATTTATGTAGTTTTTTTCCAACATCAACCAAATGTGCACATCACCCACCAGATAACAGCAACAGATGATTCAACAGGACTGACCGCTGATACACACGTTGTGTCAGAACCTCAGTGATTACCAGCTATTCTTCCAGTTCTGAATATTTGATGGTCCACATTTGAACCCAGTCACAGAACACAGAGTACAAGTATTCGTTCCAAGAGCTGACCTCATCTCTTCCTCCTGCTGCCAATAACAAACAGCCTCTCACACCAATACAAACACAATCCACCACTCAGACAGCCCCGACGCACCAAGCTGCTCACACACACTGTCAGCGTTATTGAAACACGCTAACACACTGTGTGGGAGTATTCATGTGGGACTTACTGAGAAACACAATGACATTTAGTATCAGGTATTGACAGGTCACACACAATTGTCAAACTGTCTTTTTTGTTATGTGTTCTTTGAGATTGACCTTGTGTGCATTAGATGTAAAACAAAAAATGATACTGCCATCAGTCTACAGAAACTCGAAGCAATGGGTGGGTGAGGCACTTTGATTTTAAATAAACACACACTGTTCTGGCTTGTTAACAATGTTGCGTCACATTAGTCACCAGCCTCACAGAGGGGAGAGGAGGGAGGGATGAGCAAAGACAAAAACACAAAGTGATTATGTAAGCAGCTGGCAGCTCTCACTGTCAGTCCACACAGCAGCTCATGTGGAAGATAGACGGGATCCAATTAATGCATTAATTAACCTTCCCTCTCCTGAACACACACAGGCTGACCAGTTTGCCAGCTTGTCCAGAGGATTTTCAGAACAACTTCAAACCACTAATTTATGCTAATAATATTCATATCAACATATGTAAGCACTTCTAATATACAGATCTGTGCGGGAATATAACACAATGTAGATGTTATGGGGTAGAGGTCATCTAAGTGCTGCTCTGTAACACAGCAAACCAAAATAAGATTTGAAATGATTTATAGCTATCTGATTTATTTTGTATTTTCAACAGGGCTGTCCATGAAGAAATATATGTTAAGGCTGATCTCCACCAAATATCAGGAAGTCAGTCTTGTTGACATATTAATCAAACTAAAACACTTAATTTCATCTTTTATGGGGAACTAAGTACGACCGAATCATTAACCAAAGTAGCATCAAATACACTTAACTTTTAAAGTTTCTGACTTACATTTCTGAATATTCCAGGAGGCTGTTTGTGTTGTTATGAAAATCAACTGGTTGACCTTTTAAACTTGCTTAACCTGTGAATCTCTGGCCACGTCGTCACTATTACGTTTTCATTTTAAAACAGTTTTAAAATGAAAACCAGGCCAGTAACGCTTTAATTCCTTATTCATGTTGCATTTACCACTGGTGATCGAGGCTGATAAGAACCAATACGTCAATGTTTCCAAAGATCTCCGTTTCTGCCGGTCCAGACAAAAACACAACCCTGGAGTTTCAAACTAAAACTTGGACAAAAATGTTTCCAAAAGTCTCAGTTTCAAGGGCTCACAAACTCCAGAGTACTGTGGACAACAAGTGTAAATGCAGCAAAGGAGATTAGTTTTAAAACTAAAACATAGTAGTGGAGGAGTTCCACATCTTAACCAATGTGAAACATTTAGCATTTTAATCAACTCTTTTACAAAATAAAACATTAACCATCACAAAAAAAAGTCACATGCAGGAAATTTAACGAGTTTCCCTCTTCATCGCCTTCATCTACTAAATGAACTGATAATGACTGGAGATGTATCACAAACTGGGTGTTTTACCAGCTCTGCTTAACATTTTCTGAGGGAAAACTGAATCTGCATTCATGTTTTTCAACATTACACACCATCATTGATAACATATGTTGTGAATTGGTACTATACAAATAAAAATTTACTTGACCACTGCACTGTAAAGCAGTTCAATTGCAGACTAATTTGAAAAGTCTACACTGCATCTGCAAGTTTCAAGAGCTTGTCAACACATTTTAAAATCCTGCAGAAATAAATGGAACCAATAAACACATGGAACTGTACAACACAATGCGTACATATTTCTAAAATACAGTAGCATTGTTTGCAAAAGGCTAAAATGTTTAAAGTATGTGATGCTAAAACACACAAAACCACTAAACAAATAGGTAGGAAAACAAAACATGCTCTCAATAGATAATACCTTTATACTGCTTATCAATACTAAATTACTGATAATCTGTGGATTCAACAGTCTAGTTTTATGCTGAAACAATCAGATTAGTTGATCAATAGCAAATTAATATCATATAATTAATATCCAATAATCAATTAATGGTAAGCAAGTAATGTATATGTAAACATTAGTCTGTTTACAGATAATACATTTCATCATTTTCAAAGTATATTTTGAAAGATACTTCCGTCACTACTGTATAGATAGTAAAAATATGAATATCTCAGGGTATTGTTCTGTAGGAATTGATTAGGTATCAGTGATGAAGTGGTCAGTCCACACAGCCTGTAAAAGTGCTTCATGAATTAACAAGGTCTCTTCTCTACTGTTGTTCAGATGATTAAGTGTCAAGCAAGGAAATGTGATCAGCTGTTCTCGACCACTGTTGCCAAGAGCTGTAGTCTTCACTAGGCCATCAGAGGTTAGTATGAAATAAAGGTGGTAGAGCTCAATGACAGAAATATGTCTCTGGTGTTTAAGTTTCCCCCGACCTTTGTACCTGAATTGCACTGAGCTCAGTAATGATGTGCTTCCCATTATCTCTTAACAATAGATGCTATCGCTTCTAAACCTTTACCTTGAATGAGAGTTAACACTTCCTATCAGTTATTACCAAGATGAACAGTTTCACTAGCAGCTGAATTTATTAACCACCATAGAGCTTCATTTGTTCAATTTAAGTCTCAAACTGAACACAGCAGACATTAACACACTTTTAATATCGCGTTATTTTCAGAATAAACAGAAAACATTTAAATGAATCCGTATAAACCTCGAAGAAACCCTCTTGATAGACGTAGCCACACTTCTGATATGACAGAGGGGAACCTGAATCGGCCTTATGTATTTGAATGTGGCTTTGACATTAGCAGTTACATGTTATTTTTCACCTCAGGCACCAAATAGTTACGCCTATGGCCTGGTCAGTTATTCTGTCCCCGGGCAACTGACGCTTCCCTTTAAGGCAAAGAGGAAACTCAAACATTAGCTCGTTGATATGTGATAAAAGGTTTAGCTCCACAGCAACCGTCAGTCTCGATTCATGTCGTTAGCACGGTTCATTTTGGACGCTGATTTCACATTAAGAAAGGCAAAGTGTTCCCCAAGTCGAGCACAATGAACAAATACATCGTTTACTGTTATTACAACGTACCAGGCGTTTTGTTAGTGCTAGCTGCTACACAGACTGCTAGCTTGGTGGCTAATGCTGCGAACACTAAACACCGAACAGCTGATTGACTGTCTGCTCGTCTCGGAGACCCCGGAAAGGAAACTAGCTAACAAAGTCTCACAGCTTCGCGCTGTTGCTGTAAAAGGGCACAATTAAAAACACCATATCAAGTTTCTTTGACTACAACTTACCCAGGTAGATATCTCCAAATGATCCACTTCCAATTTTCCTGCCCAGTCTGTATCGGTTTCCCACTCTCAACTCCATGATAAACGAGCTGTGGTCGGCTAGCAAGCACGCCCGCTAGCTCCAAAATATCAAATGTAAAATGTTCAGGTTTAAACCCCAAGTCTGTTCAAAAGCAGTATACGCAGAACATCCAACACAAGATCTCTTCAAGCGATGGACTGTCTTCCGTTTGTTGTCTCCGGATGAAGTCAGCTCTCACAATCTTTCGCCACTTGTTTTAAAATACTGCTAACCTCGTACAGTGGTAATACGGAGCTTGTTAAAAAGGTTAAAGTGTGTACTTTCTGCTCTCACTGTTTTTTATATGATTCGGCTGTAATTCTCCACGGATGAAGACGGATTTTGAGGAACTATCGATGAGGATTTTTACCCGGATCCTCTCCCCTGTAGCTGCTGTCTCTCTCTCCCTGTTAGGATCCTGTTCAGTGATCCGCTGCCTCTGTCTGACGTCACTTCCGTCCTGGCCACCCGATAGCCTTTCACAATAGAGCTACCAACAGATACCACTATGGGTAACATCTACATATTGTTTTTCTTTGGCGGATGGCAACAAATGTTAAGATGCTATTCATTCAAATCTTTTCATTAATCCAATGTAAAGTAAAACACTAAACTGTTACATCTCCCCAATCTAAGAGTGACCGTGTTTAATCCCTGCTTTCTGAGTTGCCCCTTGGTTATGTATCTTTTCTGAAGTATGTTTTTGGCACTGTCATGATAAGTGAACCACTGACTCTTATGACAGTGCTCACACATTTTTTTCTCATGTTTTGCAATCTCACTGTTGTTTTTATGTTTTCCTCTTTGGTGTTTCTTCCTATTGATTGCACAGTGTCCACTTCCTTCTGAATTGCATAAAAATGTCGCCCTGTTTTCACCTTATCTCAGTTAGGTTGCCAGTCTTTCATAATATTTTGCTCTACTTTGATAATTGAAAATTTCAGGTAACAGCCACAACAAAATCCGAAATATTTTGTATGTCTTCAGATGTTACAACTTGCAGCATAGGATTATTTAAAAACCTCTAGGTCAAAAGAAAACAACTGAAAACGAATAATAGCTGACTACCAATAATTGTTTGGATTTCCATGGATTTAGAAGCCTAATTTACAAATTTACATTTACACTTTTTCTTGTAGATTTTTGTAATGGCCCTTGATTTATCCGACTTTTAACAGGCTCCTTTTCACATGCTGCTATTCTTCTTCTACTGAGAGGTGCTCAAATCGCCATATTTACTTCCCCCACTAATGTTGTTATTCCATGGTTTACCGCTAAGGACTATTCTCCTCCAAGTCAGTGTGTCTGGTCATGCACAATAACAAAAGATTGGTTCCTTTGTCCAGCTGGCCTCGGTCCATTTTCTCATGTAGAGGCGACTGCATGAACACTGTAAAATATAAAATAAAAATAAACTAATTACTAATTAGTGAGTTAACTGCAACATAATATGGTAAAACCTTAGCTTTATTTCAAACAGTTGCTTTAAAAAGAACATAACACTTTAAGTTGTTTTCATAAACCAGTACAGTTTCAGTTTTTGACGATGACAGAATAAATTACGGACCAACAGCAGTATTTTTCACGTTATTTTAGCAAGTTTTCCACTACTAATCTCATCCTCACTCCAGTCCAGAAGGTGGCGGTAATCCACCTAAAAGCTGTTTGCCAACCGCCATTAAACAAACAAAAAAAGAAGAAGAAGAACCCCCCCCCCCTTTCTGTTTCCTTGTTCTTGCAGTTTGTTTTTTCCATGTGTTTTCAGCTTTATGCATTGAAATGGATCTGAGTGTAGATGGAAACAAAAGGCGTCTGCGACGAAAACGAGCAGACGGAGAAGATGATGAAGCTGTCGGCGTGAAGAAGGACAAAACTGAAGCCAGCCGGTACTGTACTCAGGAGAAGCTCTTCACTTACTTTCAGTATCTCAGTAGTCACTAGTGAGTTAGTCACTTCAACTAACACTGACCAAAAATGAACTAACGAGTCTCTTCTAGTATTGTTTTTGTGAGTATGAGTATGACTATGAATCGAGTTTACATTGGTACTGTACTGTACTCCCTCCAGGAAATAGTCCAACTCAGTGATACACAGTGATACATATGTCCACATATCAAGAGTGATATTGTCATATATGTCATCTACAAGGGGGTATATTATTTGTCCCATACAGTATATACATCCTCTGGAAATATGAAAGTATAAGTTTATAACATATAATTGTATATGTAAAAATTGTTAATAAAAATGCTTTATCCTTAATATATTTTTCTTATGAATTTCTTATGAATTTTAATGTCTAACTTCTTGGAAGGTGGTCTCAGATGCTACTGTTTATAAAATCAACATATATTGACAGGCTATGTGATGGATAAATATTTATATAACATGTCTACAATATTTATCTAATTTGTAATAGGCTTCATGTATAATGTTTACAGATATGTTTTTATTTTATAGGTGCATATATTTCATATATGGAATAATTGTACATATATTACATTTGCGTATGGGATGGATTGTGTATGCTGAAATATTGCATGGTTTTTGCTATTCCCACAATGCATTTGACAAGTTGGTATCTACCACATTTCTTTTACATTTTCCCAGACAGGATTTGATCTCTGATATGATTTTGATTTGATTTTGGTCTTTGATTTTATTTATTCGCACACATAAAACATTGCAAATACGTTGTACATAGTTTTTAATGGAGAGAATGTGCAGGTGAGGTAAGAAAGCCATGGAGGGCTTATGTTAAACCTCACCTCAACATAAAATAAAAATGACATCATACCAAATGAGAAAAATAGAAAGAAAGACAGGAAAACAGAAAGAAAAAAGAAAGACAGGAAAACAGAAATAGACATTTCCATGTTTTTCAAACTCCACACCTTCAGTTTATAACACCAGCTCTCTGTTATAAATCGAAACATCCGAGTCCAAGATGAGAGAACCCCGATGACATCGTCAGGGTCATTCTCTCAAACTTGTCAGAGCTCGTCCAGAGCCACAGAAGACATTATACAGCTGTTTTCACAGATTGAATGTTATCTCTGTAGCAAGTAAACTGAAATAATGTGTTGAAATTACCTCTATAAGTTATAAAAACACATTTATTTTAAAAGAAGATTTGCTGTAATATACTTTACTGCAATGTAAATGAAAGTACATTGGACATTTAATGTGTATAGTTTAAAGTGAGAGAATAGCTTGTGCTAATAAGTGCAAATCATTCATGCGTCTGACCTCAGAGGATGTATCATAGAAAAAAAGACTAGTGGCCAGTTATGTAAAAAATAAAATGCAGATATATGTTTTACTGCTCAGTCTCCCATGTGCAGTATGATTCTCATTTGGTATTTAACCAGCCTGCTTTTACTTTCACCAGGTTGGAGTCTTGTTTGGATCAACCCACCGATTCAAGCAGCATCCATGAAGTCATCAAGTATACACCCTCAGTGCTGCCAGGTTAGCTGACTGAATCAGCAGTGGTTCATCCGTAGGACAGCCTGAAATGATGTAATTTTACATGCTGTTTCCTGTTCTCTCCCAGCCAGACATTATGATGTCGACACCACCGAACCAATAAGCTGTGGTCTTCAGACTTTGGACGAGCTGCTGTCATGGAACCGAAGTGAGGCGAACCCTTTTAATGTGGCAGCAGTCCCTCTGGCACCTCGGGAACCTCCTCTGGCCAGTTCTCCACGGCGGACGTTGGTGTCTCATGACATGATGGGCGGTTACCTGGACGACAGGTATGACTCCATATTAAGAACGTGTAGTCTGTGTTGTCAGGATGATGAGTTTTTCTGGTCTACTACGATGAATGGAGAATTCCTAAAGGGACACTGCCTAAAACTCAACACAGTTCACTGTGAGCTGAAACAACACTTCAGGATTTAGGGGCACTACTTTTGCTATAACAAAATCAGTGAGTATACAATACATGGCCTAAAGTATGTGGACACCTGAACACAATACCCATGTTTAACTACAACTCAACTACTGCATGTCATTCCAAAACCATATAACAGCCGTCCTGGAGTCTTAAAACCATGTTGATGGGCCAAAATCTTCTATCATGGGATATGTAATTTTATATCACCATAGCGGTATGTATCACAGTACAGTAATTGTTCTGTAGATTCAATGAAGAAATGGTTTAAAATTACTGTATCATATTGTCCCCACGGCAGAAGTTGCGCCACTTTTAGTAACAAGAAGCAAACTTGAGGGATTTATAATTAATAACTTGTCTAATAATAGAGACTTTTTTTTTCTCATTTCAAGGTATATAATGGCTGTAATATAAGCGGAGCTTTTGAAAACGAAATAATAATAACTCCATTTCCAATATATAACTCAATTTCTCATCTTAACAGTCTCAACCATCTTCATCATAAACTATCTCTTAACAACTGAGGCTTTAACTCCTTCTTTTCTCTTTCTTTTCCTCTTATATCCCACTCCCACACTTTCCCCACTTATTTCTCTGACTAACATCTCTCCCCCGTGTGTATCTCACTCAATGACTTGAGTCACAGTGATTGGCTGAGTAGTATCATGCGTCTGTGCTGCAAAGGCTTGAAAAGCTGCGGCAGTTGAAATAGAAACGCTCCATTAATCATTTAAAGGGAATAAGTCGGGTGTGGGTAGGTCGCCATCTCTGTCTGGAGTCTGACCCGGACAACGGTCCCCCTAGTGGTGACCTCGGGTGCAGGTGGTACATTGAGCTGGAATTGTCAGTTTAAACGGAGGAACTGAAGTGTTAGCTGAAGTGGAAGCGCCGACCCAGACGCTGTCCTATCTGGACCTGGATTGTGGTCCTGTTAGTGACCTCTACACTAAGGTGCCATGGTGGTAACGGTTTTGCCAAATCCCTACCAGTGGACACATTTCTACCGTTGCATGATGTAATGGATTTTGTGACTTCTATTATTCTTTGTCTTACCTATATTTAAGGGGATAATCAAACCTCTAAATGTGGAGCTACAGTTCCAATTTTGCTCTTGTGGATGTGAACTGTTGTTGTGTTGTTGTTTGGTAAATTGGCACCATTAAAAGTGTGCTGAATTATGCATTAGCAGTTCCTCTTTGCAATTTACCCATGTGTGTACAGACAACACTGGATTCATTTGGACACTGAAGAAAACCCTTAAAACCTGATGATTGTCAGGGAAGTTCTGCAGTTTTTCTGCCTCTAAGAAGATTTTGTGGAGGTTCATTGCGATGGATATTGGGTAATGACTTTCTTGTAAAGAGTATGTCAAACTGCATCCAATAAATATGTGTGTCGTGTCTGTGTGCTCAGAATTGAGTTATGACTCAGAGATGCTGAGATGCTCGGAGTCAGCGGCACCGGTCCGTGAGCTGCACTGACAATGTGTCATCAGAACATCATCCATACGGCAGAATACAACCAACAATGAATGAATGAATGAATGAATGAATACTGTAGCTTGGATCTTAGGGTGTCATTGTTTCCAGTTTGGATTTGGAATGATTTTTGTTGCCTGTTTTATCTTTGGGTCCATGAATTTTAATTTAGTCGTAATGTAGATTTCTGTTTTGCTGCCCTCCTCTTACCTGCAGTTGCATCCATGTACCTCGATGCCATGTCCTGCTTTCTTCTGTTGTTAAGGTTCACCCAGGGGACAAGTGCAGAAGCTCCATATGCCTTCTACCACTGGCAGTACATTGATATATTCAACTACTTCACACACAAGCTGGTGACTATTCCTCCTGCTGTGTGGACCAATGCTGCTCATAAACATGGAGTCTCCGTTATAGGTGAGTGAAAAGGCTCCTTTTTATTGTATTTTATATTATAGTGGCGATGTGGTTAGAATCTGAGAGGACGGTTCAGTCCTGTCTGAATCAGACTTCCCGTCCTCACGTCTCCTCTGAGGTATAAAATGTGCTGCTTTCCAGGGACGTTCATCACAGAGTGGACTGATGGCGCCGCAGCATGCGAGGCCTTCCTGAAGGAGGAGGAGTCATACCGGGCTGTAGCTGATAAGCTAGTCCAGATCAGCCACTATTACGGCTTCGACGGCTGGCTCATCAATGTAGAGAACATCCTCAGCGTGAGTAAAAGACCTCTACGCTGCTGCTCACCCACACCTTTGGATTTAATAACTGGTTGAACCTCTTATCACCTCAAACCAGCTGCCAGTAGATGCCGATCAGACAGAAGGAATTTTGGACCATTCTTCCTTGTAGAGCTGCTGCAGCTCAGACTGATTTGTCAGGTGTGTCTGTTGTGAGCAGCTGTTTTGAGGTTATTCTACAGCATCTCTAATGGATTAAGGTCTGGGCTCTGACTGGGCCACTCCAGAAGGTGGATTTTCTTCGTCTGAGGTCATATGTTTAGGGTCATTGTCCTGCAGCAGATGGACTTAGGATTCCTTTATAAACTTGAGGATAAATTTTACCCTTCGATGATGTGGAGCTGTCCAGGTGCAGATGGGTCACGGGCCAGGTCATGATGCTCCTTCCGCTGTATTTCACCTTTGGGATGATGTTTTGATGTTGGTATACAGTGCTGGTTTTACACCATACATTCTTCCCAAACAATCCAACCTTAGTTTCATCAGTCCACAAAACATTTTCCCAGTAACGCTGTGGAGAGACAAGCTGCTCTTTGTTAAACTTCAGATGTGCAGTGATGTGCTTTTATAGAGAGCTACAGCTTCCTCTACAGTGTCCATGGCAGAACTCCATCCCCCATGTAACATTGCACCATGATTTGCCAAAGGCCGAGTCGTGAACAGAGACGCTAGTTAACCAGCTCCAGTGATTCCTTTAAGCCTTTCACTGTTACTGGGCTTCTTTGTTTTACCTCATTGATCATTCTGTGTCGAGCTTTTGGAGTCGTCCTGACTGGGCACCCACTTCTAGAGAGAAACTATTCATCTCCATTTATAGACAGTTTGTCTGGCTGTGGACCGATGAATATATTAACTCTTTGAGATGACTGTAACTCTTTCAGCTTGATGCAAATCACTTCTTGATCCTAAGTCTTTACAAGGCAAGGTTCACATCAGCAGATGCTTCTTGTGAATAGCCAGTGTTAGCATATTGTGCCTAAGTTCAGCCGCACTGAGACACGAACATGTCTGTATAATAGACTCGTAGTCTTGCTTATTTTTCCAATAAAACCAATAATAATTCTCTAAAACACGAAGCTAGCTTCCCATTTCTCCTGTAATCACATGCAGTAAGATAATAGATAAATATTATCACTATTTAACTTTTTTTTTTAATATTTATTGGTCACTCTCAAATGTTTGTATTTTGTAACGTGAATAACTTTCCTCCCAGATGAACACAGTGGCCAAATGTGTAACTGCTCTGGTACCTGTACATCAACAGCTACAGAGTCAGCAGTCTGATAGTTTGTGAGGGTGGACTGGGATCATGGAGTCAAATTCCTGGCCTGAATTATTGTAGTTTCACAGTTCACCCGAGCTAACGTTCTGTAGTGGCCTCTCTTCGAAGACCTGTTGTTTGTAATGTGCTGTAACACAAACAGAGTGTGTGTGTGTGTGTGTGCTTTCCCCTCCCTTGCAGGAGGTTGCAGTGAAGAACACACCTCTGTTCCTGCGCTACCTCACAGACCAGATGCACGAGCGAGTCTCCGGCAGCCTGGTCCTGTGGTACGACAGCGTGACCGAGAACGGACAGCTGAACTGGCAGAACGAACTCAACCAGACCAACAGGTAGACAGCGTCCATTTAAATGTGTCAGTTTGGACGACCAGAGTGATTAGTGACGTACGCGTGATCTCAATCTCCCCATCACACAGGGTGTTTTTCGATGCCTGTGACGGTTTCTTCACCAACTACAACTGGACGGAGCAGAACCTGGAGACGATGAAGGACTACAGTGGGATCCAAGGCCGCACGGCTGACGTCTACGTTGGGGTAGACGTGTTCGCCCGGGGCAAGGTGGTAGGAGGGATGCTGGAAACAAATAAGGTATGCACCGTGGATAAGGTGAGTCTTTTTTTTTTAATGAATAAATAAGTGTTGATCAAAGGCAGATCATTGACTGTGCGCATCTTCTCTGTTTTGTTTGTCTTCAGGCACTGGAGGTCATTCGGAGGCACGGCTTCTCTGCAGCCGTCTTTGCTCCGGGCTGGGTGTACGAGACCAACGATGATAAGACTGAATTCCGCAAGAACCAGGACATGTGAGATCTACGCAGTGTTTACACTCATCAGTAAGCTGTTCATTTAGAAAGCGGAGGAGATGAATAGATAGAGACTGAGATGTTTCTAAACTTCCTGCAGGTTCTGGGCTCTTCTGTCAGACTACCTGTACGTCCACCGGCCCGCCTCGCCTCTCCCCTTCATCTCCTCCTTCTGCCAGGGCTTTGGGAAGGCTGTCTTCTGGAGAGGAAAGGTACTGACGGAGGTGGAGAAGGGGAAACACATGACATCACCAATTACTGCTGGAAAAAGCCAGTGCTCATCAAACATATAAAAGTGGAGAAAAAAGCTAGTCAGGAACACTGCAATGCATCAGATTAATGTCACGACAAAGTGATTTATTCTTTTAAAATATTTGTATTTTGTACACTCCTCATTAGATATTCATAGTGAAAGGAATGTGTGACTTCTAACAGTAACATTTTCCAAAAAGAACATTTCCTTCTTCAAGCTGCAGACCTGCAAAGGCTGGGCACCGAAATACCACAATAGACAGACAAACCTAACTTCAAGGTCAGGAATATATCAAACTCTAGGAGCTCTGCTCTCACTGATGCTGTACCGCCATGAAAACAGGAGTCTCGATTTATCCTTTAGTGACCACAGATGGTAGGGCTGAACGATATGCACAAGTATGCGATACGAGCCACCATTTTAGTTTTGCGTTTAATTTTCACTGAAACAAAACAATCATGTTCCTTTACCGGAGAATCTGACTTGTTGGCCGAGGCATCTCAGTAGCACTGCAACGCTTCATTGGACTTGGATGTTCCACTTGGACATATTCAGCCCTACTAGATGGAGATGGCTGCTATAAGTCTGTGGATCAGCAGCAGCTCATTCAGAATTTCAGTGTTTTTAACAAAAACAGAGCAAATCCCACCGGTCCTCACTTCTCTGCTTTAGCTTCAGTTAATTTAAGAGCTGATTATCAAGTTTAACTTTTAAACAAAGGCGCTACATCAGGCGCCATTAGATAGAGGTCAGAAAGTAATCAAAGGCTAATTTAAGAAAGTGATTGTTTCTGTTCACAGTCACATATAAGTATAACTTTCAATGACTTACTGAACTGGTGTAATTTCTTTCATACCGCACGTCACATGTCGGCTGTTTCAGAGGTCTGTAAAGCAACAGAACCTTTGGAACTTCAGAATAAAAGCTCCCAATTCAACTTGAATTGAAGCAGAAAAAAATGAACTTCCTCACGCTTTTATTTTGTTATTGTGGAACTGATTCTGTGGGTAACTGTTGCTGCCTCAACATGGATACAAGTATGATAAGCATTATGTTTATATAATGCATTATAGCTACATGTGGGACTGTTGATATTGTAAAATGAAAAATCTCATTATGAAAATTATTCGGTATGCTTGATTGATGCTGTCTTCTTTAAATGTTCTTTCTTAATGTGTTTGCAGAAAGAGACAATGAGGAGCTGGTTCAACCTGACTGCTCAGGAGATCCAGCCCCTGTACTACCGCACACAGCTGGGGGGCCACGGCTGGCTGAGGAGCCGGGGCTGCCCGGAGGACGCCTGGAACGGATGCTGCTCGCTGCTGCTCGACGGCCTCATCCCCGCTTCTCACACGTCCCCAGTTTGTGCCAAGTGTGTGACTTTTCTGTTCACCTTTTCACCTAGTGAAAATCTTGCAACACCAGTCTAGCATGTTGTTCTGTATTTCTCAGGATCTTCTCACTGTATGTGGCCCTGCCATCCCAGACCCTGGTGAGCTTCATCTACAAGCCGTCTGCTGGGATCACAGTCTCCCTGGAGCTGAAGACCACAGATGTTTGCACGCAGACGGACATCGACGATGCCAGACGTGAGTTTTTTACTCTCTGCCCACTGTCCAATAGCTGCTTAACCTTTGCAGGGCTGTCATGAGGGGGGTGGAGCCTATACCAGCTATAATCATTTTGACAGGTGGGTCTGTTGTCAATGTGTTTGTGAGAGAGATGAGGGAGAGAGATAGAAAGAGGAAAGGAGGGGCTGAGTGAATCCATGCGCCCTGCAAAGATCTACAATCAAATAAGATTTTTGAAAAGGTAAAACAATAGAAAATCAACATGTGGCTGAATGTATGGGAATCACTGCTGTCTCTTTATGGAAATACTAAAATACTATAAACTAAAAAAAAAATTCAATGTGCTTTTCAATTAAACTAAGAACTGACTTTTAAGGTAAAAAAAGATATATACAGTAGATGATATGAATAGAAGGAGGATTAGTCAGGAGCATTACACCAAATTCATCACACCTCTCAGAGCGACATCTCCATCAGCACCCAACACAGTGCTAAACCCTCAAGAGCTATTAAAGTGATGAAAACAAGCAGAAGCACAAATCAAATCAAATGAGATGACGCACAAATGTAGACACGACAGAACCAGGGGTTACATGTGTTAACAGTCTTACACCCTGTCAACACGTTTTCTACTCCTCCTTACAAGTGTTTAAGTCTCTATAATGGAAAAACATCAGAAGTGAAATATTACCACAACTGCTAGAACAATTTATCATTCTATGAAGCTTGTTGCAAAGCATTTTTTATTTATGTTTATAAGCAGCTAAAGCTTGATTGTGTTCAAGATCATCAGGTCTCATGTAAGAACCACTCACACAAACAGATTCATGTGATTTAAGAGAATTCGTCACATTCACGAATCTTCTTGTATTTGTAACTTTCTTTGAAAGTCATGATTGGTCCATATTTTATAGCCTTTATCCAAAGGGGCGGAACACTTCTAATAACATAAAGCCGACGAAAGAATTAGATTTGTTTAGTATTTTAGCTGGACAGTGCAGGTTGCTGTTGAAAGGAACATCCTCTGTTAAAACACCTGACAGCTAACACCTGTAACATCAGCTGTAACGTCCCTTTGACCCTCTCGCTTCGTCAAACGTCTTTGTTTCTGTCACTGTGTAGCTCTGCAACGACACCGCGTTGACAGCTACAGTAATATAAGAGAGTTTGCAGAATTCGACCTGGAACACACAAAACAAACAAGCGTAACAACATTCAGAGAGGGGAAGGATATGAAAATGGAAATGGCCCTGATCCAGCCTCTTTTCAGCTTCACGTCCGCCAGACTCTCATTGATACTTGGTACATTACACAAACCCAAACCAGAACCGCTCCACCTCCACGGGGTTCAATGTTGACTCGGTTACAGCCGAGTATTAACTGTACATGTTCTTGTGTCTGCAGTTACCAGTGTGAGTCCTGAGGTGTTAGATGGGGGGCACCCGCTGGTGAGACAGTTCTCTCAGCTATGTGGAGACTTGAATCCAGATGGTTGGACTGTAAGGTAAGAAACACCAACAACAGCTAAGCTGATCCAGTCCATCACCAAGGAGGGGAACTGGGGGCCATGTTGTCCCCCCCCCCCCCAATTACACACCCTCCACCTCCCAAAATTAATTTCAGTAAAAGAAAAAAAATGATTAACAGTTTGTGTGTTTACTGAGGTGTGTGAAAAACCACTGGATTAATGAGGAGAGTTTTCAGTAACAGCTGTGTGTTGGTCTCACATCTGGTCCTGAGGAGAGTGAGGGTGCTGCAACAACCACACCTCCAGCTGACTGAGGTGCATTTGGATTAATGTTATTGTACTGTCACATTACACACCCTCTGTTAGTCCCTGTCATCCTCAGCCCTATTGCAAGTGATGTAAGAGTTTATCTGGTTGCCTACATTCTCCACAGTGTCCTGTAGTAATTTGTCTGTTGGCCTATTGATCTGTTGTATCATAATAATAATAATAATAATAATAATAATAATAACATTTATTTATATACAATAGCTTTTGAAACAATGTCACAATCTGCTTTACTGAGGAAAACAAAACCACACCACCACTAGAGAGAGAGAGAGAGAGAGAGAGAGAAAGATACCTCATTCATCCCCTAGGAGAAATCCATGTGTCCAGCAGCTCATTAATAATGATTATAATAATTGTTAATGATTAAATGAGTCTACTTCATAAGTCAAGTTCAAAAATTCCAGTTCAAGAAGGAAGGGGGACGAGATCAGCACAAGAAAAGAAGGACCTGATTTTAGCGTTAAAGATCAAAGTTCTGTCACATGTCTAAACCTGTTAAAGTTTACACAGCCAAGTGTCCAAAGCATAGAGCTGAAAATATTTAAAAAATATACTTTTACTGTCTCAGCTCCACTGCCCCCCCAAGATGTTTTCTCGGGCTACAGAGTTGCAATTGGATTTCATTGTAGAGCCTTAATTCTTAATCATTGTGTCTTGTTCGTGTCTCTCTGTGCAGATGTTCGCAGCTGGAGCACAGTGGCTGTTCTCTGAGAGAACTTTGTGTCAGTATCCAGCGGAGTGGAGACCCTCAGGACACACCGTTCAGCTGCAGGGTGGGAGAGATCATGGTGAGACGATGAGAGCTGGTTGTGTTCAATAATGTGTTCTGTAAAATACTTTATGGCTCAGTATAACTAATTTGAGGGAATACTTTAAGCTGTTTTTATATCAGACATCATAGTGCTGTTCAGGAGTCTGTTCGTACACCTAAAGAGATACTTCCATTTTAACAGCAATTTCAGCTTCTCTCAGTGTTTGTTTTTCTACTGCCACTTTCATCTGCAACTATTTCAGCTACCACAAAAAATTTCCAACTGCAGATTTTCAGCACTAAGGTTCCTATATATTCCTCATGAACCTTAACCTCCTCTAGTAAAGGTTCCTGAAACTTCCTCTCTCTCTAATCATCCTTGTCTGTCTACCTCTGTCTCTCTCTACAAGCTGCTGGATGTAGCCAGTCTGCAGGTTCCCCCCGAGCCACTTCAGGGCTTGTGCATATTTGACGTGGTGTGGCTGCATGGCGCTGGTACCTCTCCAGAGTCCACCTCTCCCTTCCTGCGCCTCAATGCCACTCTGCGCTGGGACTACCAGACCAAGCTCGTACGCCATTTCAGGGTGTACTGGCGACGGCTGAGAGGACCTGATCCCCGAGTCCCCCCGGGTCAGCTGGTTCTGGTGGGACGGGCGTATTCTAATCTGTTTAGGGTAACGGAGCTGGCCGTGCCGGAGCCCCCCGCGTTACTGGAGCTGGTGGTGGAGCCGGTGATCAGGAACGGCTTCCTGGTCCCAGAGAGCCACTGGGGGAGAAGAAGCCTCAGCTACACAGAGGAAGTCACACAATGACTGTGAACAGATGTTATCATATCATCAGGCTGCTTCTTCTTCTCTCCTTAAATGGTGCTGAAACCTCGACTGATGTAAAACTCCACACATCCAAGATGGAGCACTTAAACGTTTCTTCCTCTCTTAGAGGCGTGTGTGCATATAGTGTTTTTCCTCTGCACTAGTTTCATCTCAGCTGCGTGTGGGTTTTGTTTCTATGACAACGGTATCTTGACAAGACTTCACCAAAGCTGTAGCATGATAGACCAGCATCACCCGCTTGCTTTTCATTACTGTTCTATTACTTTTTATTACTGTTTTTTTTATAGTCAGATAAGTGACAACACTCTCTCCTCATTGGGAACGGTTGTAAAAAAGAATCTGGCTCTCAGTTTAAGAGGCCCCTGTGATGGCTGTTGAGATTATAGCTGACTATCCCACATCTGTTTGGCTACTTTTATATCTGAAAGTCACTTAAGTTTGGATTTGAGAGGCAAAGCCTGACTGTTGATCAAACAACATGATAAACGTGACACTAATCTGCTTGAATTATTCTGTCTTACTTTGTTTTACCTACTTTAACTGAGCAGTTTTCTTTTTACCACTTCACTTCATTCACTTACCACTTAGTTGATTTTTTTTTTAGCTTTCAGCCACATCACATGCTTTTCATCAGGGCTATAGATGAAATCATTACAGCTACTGAGTTTGAAGAACTTGTAATGTGGTAGTTGGCATTTTGGGAAAATACCTGTCCATTCAATTTCTTGTCAAGAGTTAAATGAGAAAATTGATGCGACAGCTAGCAACTGGTTAGCTTAGCTTATCATAGACTGGAAACAGGGAAAAAGCTTGGCTCTGCCCTGAAGTGATAAAATCTGTGTACCACCACCTCTAAAGCTCAAATTAACACTTCGTATCTGGTTTGTAGAAGAAACAAATCTTACTGGAGTCTCTGCTGGTTGCCTGGCAACCTCACAAAGACGACAAGACTCTTGTTTCTGTGCAGATTAAAGATACGTTTTAATTAATGAGCTTTACAGGTGCCGTTAGCTGGATTTTGTTACTTTCTGAACAGAGTCAGGCTAACTGTTTCCCTTTGTTTCCAGTATTTGTGCTAAGCTAGGCTAACTGGCTGCTGGCTAAATCTCCATATTCCCCTTACAGACATGAGTGGTATTCATCCTCTAATCTAGCTCTCTCATGCATCACTACATTTTCTGTGCTTAAGCAAACTAATGTACCCCTCAGCTTATAATGTTATGAAAGTTATGCTTTTTAAAGATGCAATATCTAGACAAATTAATACTATATTAATACTTGACCATTGTCTGATTAAATATTTTAATAGTAATAATAAGCTTTATTTATATAGCACCTTTCACAACCAAAGTTATAAAGTACTTTACAATAAAACCAAATATTAAAAGTAAATAAAAACCAGAACTTTAACCATCAGTTAAGGAAAAGTCATACGATAAATGTGAGTTTTAAGAACACTGAGTTTGCCTGCTGAGATCTTCTGGACGTTCCAGAGCTGTGTGGCCCGGACAGCAAAGGCCTGGTCACCTTTGTTAACAACCTGTCAGCAGCGTTTTGTATCAACTGCAATCTCTGGATGTTTGGCCCACTGATACCAGAACACAACATTAATCGGGTCTGGAAGAGGTGAAACAATGGGTGTTCTTTTTTTTTTTTAAGTCTGCGCAGTAAGGAAACGACCTGATCTGGGTTAGTTGTCTCTTTATTGGATACGGCAACCAGACTAATAAAGGACGCATCCGTGGTATCAGGCTTCATCAGGACCTATGATTGGGTGTCAGGCATTTAGCAATGGAAAACAATGTCATGGCGTTGCAAGATTTGCCCCAGTGGAAGCACGTATTCTACAGAAGCAAGGCAGACACTGATTAATCTTTCTCTATCTCTGCTCTGCCTCCCTCCTTTGTCTCTCAAGGTTCCTTAACTCTTCATACAACCATTAATGCAAGAGCAACTAAAAACCCTGAATGTCTCATCTAGAGTGTGGCCATTTTGTTTTCTGGTATCAAAAAATGCAGAGTGAATTGAAGGTCTACCATGTACAGTTCATACTGAGCATGATATTTGCACAGAGGAGAACAAATTAATTCATGTTACATCTCAGGTTTCTCATTGGTGTCCTTCATCTACAGACGATTTTTCTGTTGCAGTAGCAGTGTGCTGTGTAATTCCACGTCGAATTCATTTTCCTATTGTTTATATTCATGCATGGTGCTTATTAATTCAAATGAATTCATACTATGGGACTTGCATATATAGTAGAGAAGTGCAATACAAAATTTGCTATTCCAAATGTACAAAATATATGTTTCATTATATCAACATTTCTGTCTTCTTATTCAAACCATTGTTTGGATTTGCATCATTGCTTATGCATTATTCACCTTCTTGATCCACAAATGTGCTTTATAAACTGTATCTTACCCACATGTATACAACATGAAAAATACTGGATGAAGTCCGACAACACCTTTTACAAAGTATCATTTTATGTAATGTTCATGATAACTTTCTTTATCATAATAACTTTGTTTGTATAGTCCTTTTCAAAATCACAAGATTACAAAAGACTTTAACAAAAGCAGTAAAATAAATCTAAATAAATGAATAGAATCAATCAATCAGACCAACTACAACAAATGAGCAAGAAAAATAAAGCTGTCGTCAGCCGAGACCCCAGCCTGGGGATCTTGGGGTACGTGAGGGCTCATAAAGATGGAGTAGCTCTGTAATGTCACAAGGGGCCTGCTGATGAAGTCAATTCCAAGACATGAAGGCAGCCAAGGGTAGGAGGCTTAAATAGGAGCAATATGATCAAATTTCTTGGTTTTAGTTAAAAACGGCAGCATTTTGAACAGTCTGGAGGTGGTGAACAGATCTTTCATTTATAACAGTAACACAAAAGCATCACAGGCTGGAGGAGGAAAAGGCTTGTGTAACTGGTCTGGTGTCTCTAAAATTAAGCATCGGTCATTTTAGCAACATTTCTAAGTCAAAAGTAAGAAAAAGAGATCTGCACACTGCACTAATAGCTCCCGGCAATTTTGATCTGCAAGGATCTTCGTCAGGCACATGTCAAACCACCATCACAAATCAGAACAGACACCGTATATAGACACAGACTCATCACACAGGTGATTGTGAGCTACTTGATTAGCTTCAAACATAAGCCATAGTTCAATGTCATATAGACACACATAGAATACAATTCATCAAAATTCAAACATGATTCATGAGTCAAATAAGTATAAAGATAATAATAAATAAATAATAAAATAAATAATATAATATAAAGACCATAGTTTACTGTTGTGTTGTTCCCAGATTCTTACACTCAGGTTTAATGTTATTCATGAAATCACTGATGTTTTGCTGTCTGAAATGTTCCAACCGGTCAACATGAATGATGGCGACCAAAGACACCCTGCTGCTTCATCATCATCATCATCATCATCATCATCATAATAAAACACACTGCAACAAGTGATCATCAGTTTATTTCATGTCAGTCTCTGTGCTCAGATACAGAATTCTCACGTCTACATCCCGTGAACACATTCCAGGTCATCCTCTGATGACAGTCGGCCACACCAGGTGGATCATGGGAAATGGTGTTAACACTAAGGTCATTTTGATATTAAACAATCTTTCATTTGTTCAAGCTATTAAAAAGCATCATCTGTGACTTTAAAAAAGCAGTGAAAACATACAGGCGAGTGGTTTAAGATGATACTTTTTGCAGTTTTTCCTATTGTGATTGTACTGTACATGCAGGATATGCAGTTTCCAAGGTTCTCATACATTTTTCAGAATAAAAAAAAAGAGCATCTTTGAAAAGTTGAGTACCGTACCAGAGAAGAACACAGCGACTTAAAAAAGAAACAGTCTTTATTGGTGTTATGGCTGAAGTTTACACAGGTCATCGCTGTTGTAATCAAGGAGGACTGAGATTTTTGATTTGGTTTAGCAGAAGAAAAGTTATAAAAAAAAAAAAAAAGCAAAACGAAAAAAAACAAACAAAGAAAAGGTCATGTGATCATTGTGATTGTCAGAGCCATTCCAGCTGGCGTCAGAGCGGGTGGATCAGGCCTGCTGGGTGATCATCTTCATCATCTGTAAGGCCATAGGTCCCTGGTCTGAGGGAATCTGTCACAACAGACAAAACAAGATCACCTTTTTATGTTGAAATTATACTTTTGAAATCTCATTTTTCAGACTCAGGACACCGTGGGCTTTTCTACTTAAAAGTCCTCAGTCTGCTGATCAATTACTAAATAATAATATACATAATACTCTCTAGTTCACTCCACATTGATTTATTGCATAATTTTACCCATAAACATTTGTCATTTCAGATAATGCTTGCTATCTTCAATTGTCTAATGCCTGAGTAAGATCCTTGTCCACCAGGTGGCGCTATATATAAAGACATTGGTTTTAGTTGATAATTGCTTAACCATATAACTTCGAGCTTTCATTTCAATTGATTTTCAATTCAAATGAATTTAGAAAACAAATAAAGCGGCTCATTGTGAAGTGTTTACTTAATTAGTCTAAAATACTAGAGGTCTGGTATCTGTACTCCACACTGCAGATATTTCACAAACCAGCATCTTTCTCACCATGTGACCAGCTCTGAGGATCCAATAAAAGGCAAAGTTCTTATAGGTTTTGGAGAAAGCTCCGGTAACGCCCGGGGAGGCGGGGTCATCCAGGGCGGTCCACCTCAGCCTGTTAAATCCAGGTAGCCCCTCCCACTTCAGCTGCTTCAACCACTGTTCCTGACCTGTGACGAGAAGCACCGACTCATGTGGCACAGCTGGAATTTAATGTCTGGATGGTTTACATTACGACAACACTGATTCCTGCTAGAGCCGAACAGAAGGTTACCCATGGTGTCCACTATGAGGTCCAGCTGTCCATTGTAGACAGTGACGTTGACTCCAGCGCTCAGCAGCTGGTCGACTATGTCCACAACTGGCCTCATGAAGTCTCCTGCCATTTTGCTGAACACTTCCTCTGCCTGGCCTGGACAGGAGAGGAAGGAGCGGCAAAACAAAGATGGAAACATTTCTACAGTGGCAGGAAATTCTCAGTCAAGGAAGCTGAAGCTGAAGCTGAAGGGACAGAGACAAACTTTACCTCCCCAGGTGACCTTCTGGGGAATGATGCCCAGTTTCTTCCTGATTGGTCCATTCATGAGCTCGCTCAGTGATTGGCTGTGGAGGGGACGAATATGGCGACGTGTCTGCAGAGCTGGTGAGCAGAGGGGGCAAAAATAATGCATTTAAACTTTAAATAATACACAAACCCTGTTACCCTGTAATAAACACACTCCTTCCACTGCATCAAACCCAGTTAGCCGCTGTTGCGTTTTAGAAACATGCCGACTGGATCATGTGACAACGTCTTACCAATGTAGTCCTCTCCTGCTGCAGCGCGGACTTTCTCATCTGGTTCCTGGGTGAGGATGTTGTAGAAGTTGACTCCGTTGGTGTTCTGACAAGAAAAACAAAAACAAGTCGACATCAAACCTCATGATCCCTGCACACAAACTGGTTTGTGACGGTAGAGCAGCACAGATGTCACACTTTAAAAAGTGCAACATGGGGAAAATTTAAATTGATTTCTGAGCAACAGGCTTGGGCGATATCCAAAATGTAATATCTCGATACAGTCCAGCCCAAATATTGCAATAAAGGATATTATCGCATGGGGGTTAGAGTTATAATTATATTGGTTTTATTTTGTGTTTAAGTTTGTTGTGGGTTTTTTTTTTTGATAAATACATAATTCAGGTGTAAGTGATGCTGACACTAAACAGCAGTTCAAGATTTTATTTGTCACATGCCAACGTACAATGTCCTGTAGGCAAAGCAGTGAAATGCAAAAAAAAAAAAAAAAAGAAAAAGTTTTTGGATATGAAATATGTTGCACATGGTGGGAAATATTACAATATTTGATATTACTGAATATCAACCAAAGGCGAGTGAGCAATCTGTCAACATCAGGATGTTTTATGTATTTGAACTTTCCTGGTAAGAAGTTATTTGTACGCTCTTCTGTTCATTTCTGTGTTTTACTACACACAATTACACATGTGTAATTAATCTAGTTTCACATTTTGGGAATTAACATTTTTTTCAGCTTAATGCCAAACATTAAGAAGAGAGGACTGATACCGCCACACCATGTCCGTCTGGTAAATGTGATGCTCAGCTTGATATAGAGACTGGAAACTGGAGGAAATCTTCCTACCGGCTCCTCTAAAGCTCGCTCATTAAAATGTTGCATCTTGTAGGAGCAGTGGATGCATTTGAGGCGCACAACAGTCACAAATGGAGATGAAAATCGGCACTGCAGTCATGTGTTCATCTTCAGATGCTTCACTCATTCTATAGATCGCTTTACCACTTTTGGATGCAGTTTTTGAGCAGCTGTGCAGGAGGAACTTACAGTCAGCTGCACATAAAATGCTCCGCTGTGCATTTGGCTCTGGCTCAGACGCAGGTTGAATGCTGTGACTTCAGTATATCGTGGACACAGTGGTTGCTGATCACTACGTCGCTGCACTGATTGCCGTAACTCAAGTTTTGGATTCGTGTGTGGAGATGAAGTGGATTTTCTAGTTTATAAACAAAGTGCTGATGTTGGATGTGAATAATTTATGCAGATGTGGATTGTGACAGATGTTTGTTGGTCTTCTGTGGTGCTCTTTGAAGTTGTTTTTTTTCCCCCCACTGCATCACTGCATGTGATGTCTTTAATACCTTATGGTTTGGAAAAGTAGTGAAAGCAGCTCAAAAAGTCCTTCTCCTTCACATCTCTCTTTCACCTCTTGACGTTTTCCATCGAGGTAGAGGAGGAGAGGCGGTTAGAGAAGGAGACTATTCTGCCTTTTTATGCCAGGACTCGCTCTCTCTGCTCCCCAGAGCATTTGTAGTTTTGTGTTCACCCAGCCAACATCTTTTCACTGACCTAAGTGATGACCACACCCCATGGACTTATTATTAACATCTATCCTGTGTTTCCCTCACTTTTGTCACAGCTGGACACAAGTACAACTGAAGTATGAAACAGTGACTTAAAGCAGCCCATTCAGATTTAGACATGTTAACCAGCAGTCACTTCCAAGCTGCTGCTCTGCACTGAAAGCATGACCTCATGCTTTTGGGGAAAATCTGGAAAGTAGCTGAAGGGTTGCGAAATTTCTGTTTTTTTTTTTTTTTTTAAACCCCCCCCCTCCCCCCCAAAAAAAAGGTTGCTGAAATGTTCTGAAAAGTCATTAGTCGGTAAGTATGCTATGAGTGGTCTGTGTACCAACCTGCTCCACCACACTCTCAGTTATAGACCACAGTTCAGTGGCGTTCTGAAACTGCTGCTGCTCCACGGCTTTCTTCACCTCCCCCGCTGCTCTGTTGACGTCCGCCAGGCCAAAGTCATCCAGCAGCGACTGCACAGCAGAGAGACCACCGTCAGTTCAAAACTTACACCCAAACAGTCTGACATTAGCAGAAATTTCTTTTTTTTTCGGGGGCTTTTTGTGCCTTTATTGATAGAGCAGTAGAGAGAGACAGGAAATGGGGAGGCAGAGAGAGGGGGAATAACATGCAGCAAAGGGCTTGTCCGATGCGGGACTCGAACCGGGGCCAACTGCAGCGAGGACCTTAGCCTCTGCACATGGGGGCGGATGCTCAAACAACATTTTCTAAATGTTTAGACATTTCTAAACAGAAAATTTTTACTCACAGTGGTGTAGAGGTACGGTCCCCACGTCATGACGGAGTCTGTGGATGAAGCACAGTTTGATCATTTACACCCTGCCGTCTCTTTTAAAGAGGCTCAGATCAGTGTAATATCGGTCTATCATTGGCTGATGTAGAGAAAAACACTGAGTACACGTATGGTCAATATCACTAGACTGTTACGTCATTAAGAATCCTGTCCACGTAATACAGTTTTATTTGTTTTTAACCAAGAATAATGAAGCCGATTATTTGAAAATCTGACATGTTTGACTAATTAAACTATAGTGAAGGGTCAAAGTTAAGGAACAAACTGCAACAAAAGTCAGAACACCTTCGAACCCTTCATTTTTTAAATATTCTACATGTCTGCCTATATGTTTGACGACTGCGTAATCCTTGTGCCAGGTCATAAGCACTTACTCTTTTTCATGAAGAGTAAAGAGCAAACGATGGATGACATCATCTTGCAAGAACGGCCACTGCTTCTTCTGTTATTGGAAGAAATTCCTAAACCCGCCTCACTGCTGCTGCAACAGTTCTGACTTATGTTGAGTAGCCTGCTGGGGCTCTTGTACCTGCTCCCAGCTGCATGGTCTTCACAGGTTCATTTATAACCTTGCTCGTGCAAAATAGCCTTAAATCGGAAACTACAGGTGTGATCAACTTTGTTGCAGTGATCAGGTAAACTGATTTTCTTGTTGTAGTGGTCACTTTTGTTGTGCTGAGGTTGTACTTTGGGTCAAGTATTTTCAGTGTACTCAATCTAACCTGATTGTTTTTAAATTACACATGAGATCATATCCTTCAACCTAAAAATAATAACACCAGATACTGTGGTACAAGCAGAAATTCACTAAACGTCCTCCCAGAATCTGAAATTTTCAATTGTTTTGTGGTGTGACTCACTATTGTTAAGTGTTTCCTGGGAAATTCAGCACAAATGCAGCACAACATCCAGCTTTTAAGTGGGATTTCTGCTATTTTAAAGACTGAAATCTGAGGTGAACTCTACACAGTAGTATTATCTGCTCCATAGACGCCTCTCTCTCCTCTGATAACATGTCCACTGAGTTAAGTTAAAGGTTAGACTGGTTAAATAAGACGGGTCTGAACCGGTTTGAAGACAGTGGAGACCTACAGTAAATTTAACTTGTGCTGATGCTTAATACGTCTAGCTAGATTGAATTTGACACTCTCTTCTTTTAAAACACACGTTCTTACAGGTGTAAAGTCTGAATGATACTGACCCAGTGGGGAAATCCATGAGTCTCCGAGTGCCACACCAGCAAATCTGCATTTCACTGTGCCTTGGTCTATGGCCTGGACGAACCACAGACACGGATTAAAAAATAAACACACCACATGAATATTTTCATCTCAATTTAAAACTGTCATCTAAATCAAACAGGTGAATATTCAAGCACAGTCTGCTGATTAGATTTTCTTGTGTTGAAGTGAGAGTTCATATTCTCCAAAGTCTTTCAAAATCTTTCTCTAGGAAATATGAAAATCAAAACCAGGTTACAACCAGAGCTCCAGAGTAGTTACTCCATCAGACTGATGAGTTACTGAGGTGATAGATGGTGGGCTGCTGAAGCTTAATGTCCATAGTTATAGTCAAGGAAATACATGTAATCCATCTTATTTTCAGACAGCTGAAACATGTATACACCTCTGTAAACCATAATGCAGCAGCTGTGTCACTGTATTTTCTCATTAAAATGAAAAATAAAAACAGGAAAGATAAAGTTCAAATAAAAAGGAGTTATGCTACTTTACTTTTGAACTTCCACTTAAAACATTCACATAAAACTGACAAAATATTTTATTATTTGTTTCGAGAAAGATTATATTTGCTTTGTTGTATTATTCTGTTTGTAACCTGGCCTACAATAAACACTGAAGTTTATTACCTCTGTAGAAAAACTATTTTAATGTCTGGTTGTTTTCCTGCCCACTCATCCATCACATGACAGCTGTTTGACAGTGGGGAATTTCCGTTGCCACTGAGCTCACGTGAACCTGAAGGGGACGTTGTAAAGAAGTTAACACTCTGCTGTCAGACTCATGGAGCAGTGAACTCACTTTGACAAGCTCCATGGAGATCGCAGCCGCCATCTTGCCCCCATACGACTCAGAGAAGATGTAGAAGGGGACGTTCTGCAGAGAATAAAGCAACCATCAGTTCAAATCTATCAGTGGTATTTACAGTACTGTATATACGCATGTGGTAGCAGAAACAGTGACACATCAGCACAAGTTGATATGTTAGTTTGTTAGCAAGCAGTTGGCAGTTATTGTGCAACATCATTATTCGTTTGGAGCTGTATTTCTGGCCACTCAACAAATAAGTCCAGTGTTCCCTCAGTTTTAGCTCTGCGTTTGGTCTCCACCAGCTGCTCTCTGACTGCGTCTGTCTGCTGTACTGAGCAGGTCATGTAAAGCCGGCAGCTGCTGTGGCTGAAAACAACGCTATGAGACTGGTGGGAGTAAACCAAAACACACAGCTAAACAATGAGCTGAAACTCACTATAAAAGTTCCTTAAAAGCAGATTCTCTGTAGGTTCACCACTATGAGCGACTGTTTCACATTGTCACATTGTTTTCAAGCTGTCAGCTGATACATTTTTACAATTCATTCATCGCCTGCAACCACTGTGAGAAGAGCTGGGTCAACACCGAGAACACGCTCGTACAAAGACAATGCACAGGTCATCCCAATATGGAAAAACAGGAGACAAGACAGGCACACAGCCCTATAATTCAAAGATGTGAATCAGCAAAAAAATATCCAACAACTTTGGAGGGAATTATGGGTACACTTTTTTATTTAATCAAATTTTGTTTAATTTACAATTTTCCATCTGAATATACCAGAAGTAATACTGAGAATAGTGATGAAATTATTGGCTACAAAAATGGAGCAAGTGTCCCAACTGTCTGACAGGTGATAAAGTCTGCAACACAAGTCTCAACAGAAACGGCTACTTTGAAAATTATTATTTAGTTAATTAGTACAATTAATTGACTTTGGACAAGCTCAATAATTTATTCTATACTAAGCTTGTTAAAGCAGATAATGCCACTGAAAAGTAAAAAGACGCCTGTGGATCTCAGGCCACCACAGCGCCCGGCCGTCATACCCGAGTACGTGAGTAAATGTAAATGAGTAAAATACCTGGAACTCATCCCTCGCTGTGAAGAACTGTTTGAGCAGCACTAGCATGTCTGAGGCCACCGTGGCCACGTTGGTCGCATACACGTCAGGCCTGTCAGTGTAGCTGAAGCCGGTGCCCACAGGGTTGTCTACAAATAACACACTGGCTGCCTGAACCTGAAACAGCCAACACACACACACACACACACACACACACACACACACACAACATCAGCATGTTAACCTGCATTTCAACATTCACATTGCGTGGAGTGACAGTTACAATACAAAACATTCCACTTACAAAAGGGAATAATCGGTGGTTTTAATGACGTATTAAAAGCCTTTGATGAACACCTCTGAATGGATTGTCCTCCATACTCCAGGGCAGTTTAGACAAATTGCACATTACTTATTGTTATATTTTGAGTTCATCAGTGCTCCAGAAACTGATCCATGAACAGCTGGTTGAACAAAAATGGCCAATTACATTAAAACCTTGGACATCATCATCTTACCCAGCTGGTCTTCCTGGGCTTAAGGTCCCTGTCCAAAGGACCAATCTCCTCAAAGTTCCCAAAGCCACTTCCTGATCCTCCTGGTCCACCCTGAAGACACATGGACACATCCTCATCATGTTCAAACACTAAGAGCAGAGGTGCTGTTTAATACAGCAAACGTTATATTGAGTGTTATGGGGTTTGGCTACGTATGGACAAATTACATATTTAATTGATTTTTGAAGTGAAAAGAAAGAAATACAGCAAATAGACATTATATACAAAAAAAAAAAAAAATCCAGATGTTGCTTTACATATGTTAAACACGGACTTCAGTGATGAGGTCACAGGTAAGGTTTACTTCTGATGACTCGTCCACGTACACCCTGTTTGTGCAGTCAACGCTGCACAGTGAACGGCTATTTGTGAAACTTCCAAGAGATGTATCACTGACACCTGAAATATATCTGGCAGGCTAAATAACTGGACCTATGGAGGAGGTCAGTTTAGATGAAACCACACTCTCTTCCATATTGTTTACAGTTAGGGCTTCTGCCGTTCTGTTGAGGCTCGCTCCATATGGAAGTGGGCGTGGTTTCATCTAATATGGGTTGTGAGTCCAAATCCATTAGTGTGAAATGTGACATCATAAAAATAAAATAAAATAGACCGAGCTCCTGATGGTAGAACATGGATTGTCGTGTTTAGCCTTCTCTCCTCTTCAAATGTGTTGCCTAACAAAATCCAATAACTGATGTTTAAAATGTTAGATAGATATAACCTGATAAAATCTATTATACAACAATTAGTTCCAACCAAGTAATTTGATTGGACGAGAGTAACTCCATGAGCGCTGATATAGAGTACAACAGCACCGGGACTTTTAACTACCTGTATGACTTCGCTCTACAGGTGTTCCATTAACCCTGAGTCAGCACCACTTTAACGGTCGTTATCTATATTGGATGACAGAGGCTGTGACATCACTCCTTCTTGTGTGATATTGCTTAATTATTTGTCATTTAGTGTGATGAGTTAATGAAGTTCTGAGTGTTATACTTGGCACTACTAGTTAATTTGTTTTTAAAGTACATTGACATTTGAAGAAACCGTTATCTTAAATGGCCATTTTGATGCAGGGATTGACTTTACTTCAACTTAATATGCGACGTGTCCAGGAGTCGTCAAGCTTTTACATAATTGTAATGGATTTGCCGTTTATATTTTTAAAATTTTGGGAGGGCTGGCTCCTAACTGCTTAGTTAGTTAGTTCCTCCTTCTGCAGTTAAAAAAAGAAGCAACAAGGCAGTTACTCATTCAGCCTCATCACCGAAGGCTTGTTTTTAAGTTAACTGGTGGATGTGACTCAGACTCCTGTGTGTTATAACTCAACTTGTTGAAACAGAAAATGTTTCTGAATGTGCATTACTGGTGACCATTTTCAAAAAGGCAAACAAGTGTTTTTTGACTTTTAAATGCATCTTCTTGTTTCGATATTTCTTTCATATTCGTAATGATATGAAAATCAACTTGCAGAGACTTAAAACCTGCCTCAGTATTTTGGCATTTTGATGGTGCATTTCTATAAAGTTGGACTTGCAGCTGCAATTTGAACAAATTAAAAGAAGAAGAATGGTCAAAACTGAGGAAGCAGAACCTGATGAGAGACCCTTTGCATCTTTTGTTAAATGCCTGGTAAATACCCAAGTCTGTCAAACTATGTTCTAAGTGTGCAACACTGGCTTCATTATAAATTTGTAAGCTGTGGTCATTTCCAATCACCAATTTTTCAATGACCGTATATTGATCCCGATTCTGAGTAAACTGATAATACAAGCAGATATGGAGTTCACTACAAAGTATTGCCCAACTCCACAATCTCTACTGGGAGTTGTGGAGAAACACATTGAGAAACAGACATCAAATAACATGCTTTGGAAAATCATCCCCAGCATCTGTGATTCGTTGTACAAGAGTGAACACATGCAGGAACATGGTGTGGTCCTTTGATGTTGAAGTTGTCAGAAGTAGAAGTCAGTGGACCTAATCGTGTCTTACCTGCAGCCACATGACCAGAGGCAGGTCCATGTATCCAGAAGACTGGCTGTCAGCATAATAAAGCCACCAGAACATGTGGGCCCCGTCTCTCACCTCCACATAGTCCCAGGCTTCTTTGCCGGCCAGGGGACTGGAGAGCCCTGCATAGGGTTCAATGTTGTGTTATAGCTTGGTATTCAGTTACAGTGTCACTTACATAACGAGTCTGCTAAATAGTAAAACAATATATGGGCCTATTCCAGAAAGAAGATTTAACAGATTCTGAACCTGAGCCTGAACTCTGAGTTAACTAAACCTGAGAGGGGAAGTTTTCAGGTCCAGGTAGTTCAATCAACCCTGAATATGTTCACTCTGAGTTAAGTGCACGTATGTTGAAAGAAAAGAAGTCATCTTCAATGGAGCTTTGATTCTACGATTCACATTTGCAGACAGCAAAATGAAACCAACATATTCCTGGTTCTTCGACCAGACTCATGTACTTCCACAATTGGGTTCAGCCTGTCAATCACTGACATCCGGAAGAGTCTGTGTGCCAGAATTGGTCCAGATGTGGAAGTAGCATCTGACAGTCATGCTGTCTGTGGGCCAGATTTGGGCAGTGGAAACGGCCGTATCCTGGTCCAGAAGAAAACACGCATTTTGGCCAAATGTGGGCCAGATTCATTTTGCTATCTAGAGCAGTGGAGTAGTGGAGCGAGAAAATAGCAGTACGAAGTGCATCTTCACGCAGACTTATTGTTAATTATTATTTACAGGAATTACTACAGTAATGTAGGGTAAACTTTTCAGAGCAGGAGCAGTGACTGACAACAGTAATGTCCACAGATTCAGTGTCAAAAATGCCTGACAGTAGATTTTATTCTGCGCTGAGGATGAAGCCATGATGTGTAATATTTCTAACGTTAGTAGAGATAAACATTTTTTCGATCTTCTTCTCTCGACATAAACTTCTGCAATAAGGACTTTGATATCGACTGTATGAAAGAGGAAATAAACCGTGTGTCAGACAGAGGAGGCAAAGAGAAACTCAGGGTTCAAGTTAACTATCTGGAACTGAAATCTCAGCGTTTCCCCAAACCCAGTGTCAGCAAACTCACTACACCGATGTTGTGTTTCCCCTTATCTTAACCTGAACCTACTCTTATCCCATCCCTAACCCAGCACCGGCCGTCTCTAACTCACAGCAGGCGTGAGATTCAACTGTAAATTAACAGCGTAAACAAAACGTTAGTTTCATTTTGCAGTCAGCTGAGTCAAGGCGTGAAATAACATGTGTTTACTTGTTGCGTGTGACTCTGTCTGGCTAGAAATCGTTACATTTAAGCACGTGTTTCCTCAGGCTGTACGTCTTACCTTTACTGACGATGATACCGAGCAAAAGAAACAGACTGGTTGTTTCTGCCAGGCCCATTGTTGAAGCGCAGAGTTGTGGCTGGCGCTGTGCTGTACCGCACCGCTTTATTGCTATGAGTAATCACATGACCACATCTGGAGTCAGCTGACCGACGTCATGTTTTTTTTTTCTCTTCTATCCCACAGTTTTAAAGTTAACTTTGCAAAGTGTTATTGTGCCATCAACCTAATTAAAGGGAAAGAAAATCAAAATATATAATGCAAAAATATATAAAACAAAAAGTTAATTTAAGCATAACAAATAAATACACGAATAAACTGTGAATTTAAACTAGTTTAAATTATGATAAATAATAATAGTTAATAGTTTAATACAGGTTTGGGGGTTCCCTGGTTGTCCTTGAAAATTTCTTATTTTGTGATGAATGAATGGGAAGACCTACCTCCACCACAACAGAGGGCAGTGTTGTGAATGGGTTGACTTTAAAGAGGACACTGGCCACGTGAAGTGAAAACTTCCGGTAAGGCATTTATCCTTCAACATAAAAGGCATATTTATTTTATTTTATACATGTGTAAAATCATCATCAAAACCATCAACGATTGAGATCAAAATTGTAATGTAATAAAATAAAAAAAATAAAAAATCCTTTTCAGATTTTAAAATCTTCTGGTACTGCAATTATAAGACAGTGCCACCGAGTTGTGAATTGATAATGCTGGCTGCCCAAATGCACAATTATTTTGGCTGCATCCAATAATTTTACTGAAATTTAAAGGGTCCATCATGATTTCTCTACCAAGACTGGGATCTAAACATGTGGCATTGCTGTAAATTAATATTTTGTGTCAGGCAGCACTGAAAGACTTTACAGACGGTACTTCATTCTAATGCTAATACTTTATTTTTTGAAGGCCTGCTTGAAACATCTACGTATGTTAGTGTGGTGTTATAAGTCTTGATGTGAGTGTTAAATTGGTTGAAGAGCAGAATTGAAAGAGTATTTTTCTTTTATCGTGTATTTAAACGCTCTTATTCTGAAAGAACCCGACCGGAAGTATTGTCCTTGGTTTTGCTGGCGGAACACCGGTAGCGTGTTTGGCGTGAGGTTTGATGCTCCCGGTGTCATGGCTGCTAATAGTAATAATTGTATCCGTGTGCGCCTACACTTTGACTATCCACCGCCGGCTGTCGTTGACTGTCGCATGTGCTGGCTGCTCGTGGACCTGAACAAATGTCGCGTGGTGGCAGATCTGGAGAGCGTCGTCAGAGAGAAGTTTGAGTTCAGCTCGAGGAGCATCCTAAACCTCTTCATAGAAGATTGCTACCTGCCGCACACTGAGAGCATCTTCGTGGTGCGGGACAACGACAGCGTCAGGTGCGCGTGCTTTGACCTTTTCTGGGCTGCACTTTGAGTGCAGGGGTGTCTGTGGTGACTCTAACTCACCTGCAGATGTATGGGGCTCTAAGACCTTTATTATTTTAGTTTACAGTATTAATAATCTTTATTAATAGAGCACTTTTCTAAACAAAAGGCAGCAAAATTAAACATACAGGTCATATAAGGCGATCAGTAAAAATCAATAAAACCAAAAAAATAAAAAGTTGTCAATAAAAGCAAAAAGCAAACACTGTGTATTGTCCTTGATTGGTGCATATTAGTACCTAACTAAAGTTTCCCCCTTAAGACTGGTCAGCAGAAGTGGTGGCTGTATCAGTCTGTTAATACTCAGCTACTTATAGCTTTTCAATATCCAACTTTAAATGAATATTTATGATATCAAAGGACAATATCAAGGAACTGCAGATCAAAATGCTCAGAAAAATCTGTTCATTGCTTTACATTTATTCGCCTTGTAGTGATTGTGTATGGGTAAAGTGTTACTTGGCCAGTGTGTCAATGATCCTGTAAAACTGAAAGTGGACACTAAAGTGACATCACCTCACAGCATAGTTTTCCCGGAGGGTTGTTGTCTGGCTGGTGATTATCAGACTAACTTCATCCTGATTTTCCTCTCTCATCCCCACCTGCTTTTAAAAACTTAGGTGATCAGTCAGTGTCACCTGCTGACCCATTCCTTAAACATGTGACTTAAGCTGTGTGATTTACAACCTGCTAGTTTTCCTTTAATGCTAATATATTTATTAATTTTACATGTTTTATTTATATATTTAATGTTTTTTCTGACCTTTGTGTAAATGCTCCTTATATCAGGCGAGGCAGCATGGCTCTACTTTAACAGGCTGCAGGAAATCCTAAAGTTGTGTTTAGTCAAATGAATCAACGTATAACACAGTCTGCTATAGGCACTGTACTTAATGGGAGCTTAAGCAGGCTATGTGTTTACACACAACAATCTCAAGAGTTTCCTCATGATGGTGACAAACGTTGTACATGTTGCATGGACACGAACTGTCAATCATTTTCTAGGTGGCCAAAAGGCACTAAGCCCACCACCACATCAAAACAGGGTCAAGCAGCGAGATAGAGAACTGAGACCAAAACCTGAAGACAGAGAGCAAAGAAGATAAAGACACTGAAATGATCAGAGAATACAAATCATCTGTTTTATACAATATTTAGAACATAGATGATGATATGACAGGCGCTTTGGTTGCAAGTTTCCGTTTTCTGTTTAAAATTAATGTTTTCATTTACAGAATAATTTTTCCTGCTTTTAATTTTGGATTAACATTCATGATCTAGATAATAAATCAGATTTTTTTTTTTAATTGTGATGTATTTTACATTTACATCAAGCTAAGCTTGATTTTTCCTTGAATGGTCACTTGAGATGAGTCAATCCCCATAGACTCCCACGTTAAAATGTCCAACTTTACAGCAGAAATAAACATGTTTACATGTCGACACTCAACACTGACTTGTGTTTTGGAAATTGTTCACATGATGTGTTGCTGTTTTCAAGGGTGAAAGTGGACTCCGTGGTTCAGGTGAATGGGCACAGCAGCAGCTGTTCAGATACATCAAGTAAAAACTGCAGAAAGAGACAGAGACCCACAGAGGAAGATGGGCCGGAAGGAAATGGAGTGAGCGTGCAATGGAAGGAAAAGAAGAGGAAAAAACATAGCAAGGAGAGTCTGGAGGGGGATGGCAAACTGTCTTCAGGTGAAGAGACGAATAAAACGTCACAAGGAAAGCACACAAAGAAGAAGAGGAAGAAGGCAGAGGAAACTGCTGCTCCTGCTGCTCCCCCCAAACCAGCTGTGTCTAACAAAAAAACCCCAACTAGTGTGACCCAGCCGGTTAAAAGCACCAAGAAGCCCCCGGCGGCACCAGCAAAAACACACAGTGTCTCCTCTTCAGATTCCAGTAGCAGCAGTAGTGAGGAAGACAAAGCTCCCAAAAAGCCACCTGTGCGAAAACCAGCACCCAAAACACCCTCGTCCACCCCTGCTGCTTCCAAGGCACCTCCACACACCAAACCCACCCAGACTAAATCACACCCTCCCTCCTCATCCTCCTCAGAAACAGACTCCTCCTCCGATGAGGCCCCCAATGTAAAAATCCCACCGAAAAACAAGCCTTTAACCTCTGCGTCTCCAAAAAGCAGAATAAACGACAACTCAAAATCTCATCAGGCTCCTCCTGTCCTGCAGTCCACCAACTGTGCAGAGAAACAGGCGACCAGCACAGCAACGCCTCCTGATGACAAATCAGCGGAGCCTGGTAACTCAGACAGTGAAGAGATCGAGCTGGTGATCCGCAAACCGCTGCAGCAGTCAGGACGCGGTCTGGGTAGGCAGCCGTCTTGGAGGGGCTGCAGCCAGAGAGGACCCAGGCGTGGTGGTCCTGGAGATAGGGGGAGGGGAAGAGGTAGAGGGTTCATCAGAGGGCAAGCTGACAGCTTTGAGTTCAGCTATAATGGAGCCAAGGAACCGAGCTACCAGACCGATTCGCTGACCAACACATCAGTGGTCATCCAGGTCAGTCTGCATGTGTCTGCACCTTCATATACAAGTATATGTCTGTGATTTAATGACGAGGAAGTAGCGTAACACTGTAGGACACAAAAACTTTGACTTAAATACTTCTTATTAGTTCAGTATTACACCACCCTAACTGTATCCTCAAGTGTCTCCCATAGGCAAAAATGCATGGACCGATGGTTTAAAGGAATTAAATCAAACTATTACTTGTCATGAGAGATGTATTAATTGATTGTTCGTTAAGCACAGCCCCACTTAGTTACGGTTGCTACATCCTGTCTGTTCTCACATGTTAAATGTATTGTTTATAATGACTGGTGCCAGATTTACCATTTTTACAAATAGTGTACTCTTTAATGTTTCAAGTTGAGTCGTTTTAAAACGAATTGAATGAATTAAATATGGACTTGATGGCTGTTTAAATGATATTGTGCTAAAACAGGCTAAAGCTTCATGCAGCAGGGAAAATGTCAGCATCCAGATTATGATCCATGTAAAAGACATGGAAATAAAAATAAATAAAACAGTATTTTTCTTCAGTAGAGTAGTAAGTTCTAGCATTGTATAATAAGGACAAATGTAAGATCAGTCTTTTATTCTCTTAGCTGAATATACGAATGTTTACAGTTTACGTTTGAGAAGACAAATTATTGTCTATTCGTTACACTTTTGGGTTTTGGAAAAGCAAAAAAAAAAGACTATTTGTATATGAGGTATTGCTCTTATGACAATCTCAAGTATACCTCTGTAGCTTGTGAAGAAATCCAAAGCTTAACAGGCTGGGTCGGTTTCTAAGCTATGATTGGACAAGCGCTATACAGGGGAGGGCTTTAGCATGTGGTTGATTACTTAAATGAAATCTGAGAATGGTATTTACATAAGTCTTGCCTCCATCACATTATTTCCTTATTGGCAGGACAATAACATTGGTATTAATTATTGGTTGTGTCCATTGTGAAATACTGTGTATGAAAAGGGATCAGGATCAATAATCTTGTGGTGTCTTGCATGTGTGTCTGAATGTAGAATGGAGCAGAAAGTGCCCCCAAACAGGACTACAGCTCTATGCCCCTGCTAGCAGCCCCTCCACAGGTGGGGCAGAAGATTGCCTTCAAGGTAAGTCTACCTCAGTCTTATGAGCTGGAATGTGTCTGCTGTGTTTTTGATACTGTGCCTCCATGCTAGCCCGCTTAGCTTTGTAGCTCCACTCTTCTGTTTTGAACACAAATGGGAAAATCCTCTCACTGATCCACTGAATTACAGAGAGAAGCTGCTCTCAACCATGACGGAGAATATGAAAAAAATGTAACACCAGTTCTCCCAGAGCAACAACAAATACTGATATAACTGTCTTTAAATATCTTGTCTGTATGGATAGGTTTCCTGTTGACAAACAGTCACGGTGGACATGCATGAACTGGATAGAAAACACCTGTCCACAATGTCCTAATAGCTTCTATACACATTTTTAGTATTTTGAGATAAAAAATAAAAAAAAGGTTTGTTGGAAACCAATAAAGTTACTGTTAAATGGTGAATATGTATGTAACCACCTTTGAGAGATGAGACACATACCCCACTGAGAAACGGCAGTTAGAGGCAATGTTGATGCTAAACGAGGCTATATATGAAGTTAGCTCCACAGGTAGAGAGAAGAAGAGACCTGCGTGTGTCCAAAAACATCAATGGACAGCATAGATTAAAAAAAAAAAAACACCAGTAGCATGGGATCATGGGAGTTTGGATTACTTCAGTGTCAACCGTTCAGAAGCCGATTTTATTCACAGAGCTCGTCTCCTCTCCAAAACAAACAGGCCAGGTGATTACCAGGTGATTACCAGGTGATTACCAGGTGTTCGGCGGTCACAGGACGTCTACAGCAGCTGGGAGCTGAGCTGTCTAACATTTACTCAGCTTCTTTCTCTGATAACTTAAGATCCAGACGTCCGATGACTAAAAAACTTCATCTAGTTAAAATATATGTATTTGAAAATGACGAAGATCTAAAAATGTATTGCAAAACTGTGGCTTAAAACTGGCTAAAAAGTCCATTTGAGCTTCTAGCAAACAAGCACAATGCTGACGCATGCACAAATGTGACGAATTGAAACGGACAGTTACCATGTTCAAATCACATATTTCTCTCGGTTTAATAACTGATGGAAACATTTGTGATAATGTAAGGGCACAACTCAACAAAATATTTAACATAGGTCTAGTTGGTTTTAGACATATTATAACTTTAAAGGCACAACTAATGTTAGCATAAAAAACATGTTGTATGTATGTCAAGTTAAGAGGACTGACAGGCTCATTCTGGTTATTATATTTATAACAGTAGCATGTATGAAAATCCTGTGGTTTCCTCAAAATGAACCAAACACTGGATATGTCAGATGTGCTACATTAATGCCAAAACTCACAGTAGAAATGACTGCATTGTAAACAGGCAAAGCCTTTTCTGGATAATATTTTCCATCTAAAGCAATCAGCCTCTCTGTCATCTGTCAGTGATTTCTAAACATATGTCAAACACAGGCTCTATCAAAGGCTCTATCATTAACTCAAAGACACGGCAACAGTGTGAAGTATCTTACATTAAAGGGACAATATGTAAGAATGTGGAGCAGCTTATACGTATTGATCACTTTTTTATTGGCGATGTGTGAACGGATTGTAATGTAACTTAAAAATAAGATCTTCCCTCAACTTTCCCAGATGTCTAGAACAGCCTGTGGACATTTTTACATGAAGGACTCGGGATGAATTATAAGCATAGAAATGGAGTCCGCTAACGTCAACAAATGACTAAAATGTTTGTTCCTGTTTGAACGAGTTACTTTAGAGATTTTATTTGTATTATCTCCAGTCCAACATTACTGATCCCACTCCTGTCATCTGTTTATAACTGACATTGGGATTATTGTGACGCGAGAGTTGTGATGGACAGCTGTTCTTTTGATTTCTGATTGGTGGTTTGTATTTTTCTGTGCCTTCAGATTCAGATCAGCTGTGAGAATATTTTATACAATTGAAAATTTAAACATACGAGTTCATATTTTTGTTCTACAAGCTCTCATATTTTTGCAACATGTTTATTAGCTGTGTAGTCCCAGCCAATTCAATGTAACCTCCTCTGTGGGAGTATAAACATAAGACAGGGGTTGATGGTATAACACGTACATTGAATCACTGAATGGATGAATGAATCAATTCATTCAACTCTTTACTGAAGGAAATAATATAGTGCTAACATGTTAGCAGTTAGCTCACCAGCTACAATAGTTCACCAACAAGCCCTGTGGGTGTAAGTAGCTGCATCACCAAGCTTCTGTAACCAAATACTTCTTGCACACTCATGCATGAGTTTCGCTGCGTCACTTTCAGGTGTTATTTGTTTTTAAATCAATAATAAAAATAACTGTTTGTTGGAGTCAAAATTACTATTTGCTTTTTTTTTTTATGTTGTTTTAAGATGAATTCATCTAATCTAATATAAATGCAGGGAGTAATGAGCCATGTTCATGATGTGTCTTTCATCGTGACACAGAGCTCACATCTGCTATCAATAAAGGAAAAGCAGTAGTGTTAATTAATTCAGTGCATCAATCTTTTGTCAAAGTAAAAGACTGAACTTTGTGTGTAGTTGTGAGGTTTATTTCCTAACGTCATGTCTTTGTGTGTTTGTGTGTTCACAGCTGCTGGAGCTAGGTGAGAACTACACACCAGAGATATCAGAATATAAGGTGAGTGTCATCATTTCTGCCGCAGTTCTCCACAAAAACCTTGGAGATATCGTCTTAATGAAGTCTTAACTGTTCATTCACACTGGAATCACAAAGCTAACCATCTTACTGCCCATTTTAGGAGGGAAAGATTGTGAGCTTTGACCCCACAAGCAAACAGATTGAACTGGAACTGCTTCATGTCTCTCAAGGTAGGGATGATTTCACCGCTGACACAAACACTCTCAATCACATTTTAAAATGCCTTGTTCAAAGATAATAAGTTAACGTTTCAATAAGGCTTACAAAAATACCTCAACGAGATGAGATAAGAAAAGTGGCGTTGGTTGCTGGGTAACAGCCATAAAGTTGATAACCAATGTTGGATTGAGTGTTTAGGATTTCCTAACCTGAGATAAGATAGGATTCCTAAAGTTGGTTAGGATTTGCTTCTGTAATACCAAATTGGGAAAAATCCTCTCTCACTCTCTCCCCATATTAACATAAGACTTATGAATGGAAGTTTCAGTAATACGCACACACAGACTCACAAGGTGAAAACAATACCAGCAATGCCTAAAATAGTTTTACAATATGTTATAGTTTAGGGGGTAAAACTTTCTTATTGCTCTTGGATTTCCTTTCTGAGCAGAAGTCATGGAGTTTTAATTTACTTAACAGAAACAGAACAGATTGGGTAGAGACACATTTGTCATTGTTCCTACCTTTCTCCATCTCTCTCAGCTCCTGTGGGGCCCGGGAAGTTTGACCTGGTCTATCAGGACGCTGATGGCTCAGAGAGAGTGGAGTACGCCGTGTCCAGAGGTGCTTGGGTAAGTCTTAGCATAAAGCTACTACTTTATGAATAACCTCAAAAACAGAAATTCTTTAAATTGGTTAATCCTCAAGACCACAGCAAAATGAGGGATGGTCTTATTTCTATGTGACTTTAACTTCATTTACTTTTTTGGGGGGGCCAGTAGGGGGCAGCAGGAAAACACACAATATCTGATATATTATCACCAAACAAAGTTGCTATAGCAGATGTGTTAGCAAACCATTTACTCAGCACAGCTAATTTTAGATCTAGTCTTAGTTTGAGCCATATTCAGTCGACCTCGCTCTTTTTATTTTTAGTCAATTTTTTATTCAACTCAAAGTCTGAAAGAGGATAAACAATTACGTCTGTAAAAATGCAACATTATTAGCAAATCCAATCCAACTTTTGCAATACGAGTGAGTCAGAAAGTATCTAGAGAAAAGAAAACTCTTCACAATCAGGAACAACCTTGTACAACAGTCCTGCATTAAATTCCACGCTAATAATGTTGAGTTTTGTCAGGACTGTGCAAGAAAGGTGTTGATTTTATTCATTATTATTATTATTGATTTTATTCATTCATTTTGTTGGCCTTTGTGTTGTACTAGATTATGTTATACAGTGTTTATAATAGGGAGTACACAAAACAAGCCAAGTAAAAGACAGCTAACTACTGCCCAACAGACTTTATCAGAGCCCAGAACAATCTTCTACATTATGTGCTGTGCAGTTTAATAACCAGTAGATGTCACAAATAGACTACGTTTAGCCATGGACTCATCCAAAATCAACACCTGATTCCCATCATGTGTATGGCAGTTAGGTTCTGTAGCTTTAACGTGGATAAAATGTTTAATACACTTAAACAAAGAAAGTGAAAAGTTAGCCAACGTATCTAACTGGGCTAATAACCTTCAGTGAAACTATAGTAATGTAGCAACATCCCATTGTTGTGAGGTGCTAATACATGATATTACACCACTGACTTTAGTAGTTAGCTAATGTTGCGTTAACTTGCCTCAGTTTCTTCGTGGTGAGCCTTAATGTGTCTCCCAAGGTTTGTGGTATCTTACCAGGTTTTTTATGGGTCCCTGTCTGTATAATTGGCTGTAGACTGTAGCTCTTACAATGACACAAACAGTTCAATTCAAAGCATCTCTTTTGTCTTTGAGCCCAGGTCTTATCCATTCACCCAGTGAGCCCCTCTTTTCTAACTACTCATCCAAACAGGAGAAAAGTGGGGGACTGAGAAAAAGCAGCTGCATATGTGGAGGTTCAGTTGTTGTCATTTGGGTGTTGTTAGTGGTATTATTTCCTGTAATATCCACACTTGTCTTGTTTTGATCTTAGTGTAATCCTGATTTACTTTCCTTCCCCAGGTGACAGAGCGGTGGGACTCCCTGCTGGAGCCGAGGCTGGTCATTTAAATCTGACAGTTTGTTACATCCACCTGCTTTGGCAAGATTGATTTGCCTTTTTTTCTAATTAACTTCATGTCAGAATCCTTCACCTTGTACTCCAGTGCTTATGTTAAATTGAGAGTCTCTTCTTCACATGACTTATGTCCACTAAAGGAAAAGGGATATGATGATGGTTGATTATATTCTCTTCTCTTTGTGCTTTTATACAAGTCACCACTTTGCACAGAAGAGCTACTGTATAGCAAAGTATAGTGGAAGTATTGAAACTGCTTTTAAACTGGGGCTGGATCAGAAATCCAGTTATAGATCAAAATGAATTGGAAAATTATTGTTTCCAGGACTGGAACGTAATGGTTTTATGTTTTGTACAGTTATTCGACTGTGGAAATCAGTCTTATAATAAACAATTTTCTAATAAAAAACTTCATTGTCTCTTTTGTCTAAATAAAATTTGAATAAAAAACACTTTTCACCATATTTGATCAAAATCATTAGATAAAATCCCAAGTATAAAGTTGTGAGATGGTGAGTTATATTGTCACTTTTTAAATCTAAATTATGAGACTAGGTCATTAATTTGAGATATTATGCAAAGTCAAAATTTACTCATAATTTACTTATATTTCAAAATGATGAAATATTAACATCACTTGGTGTGTCCCAAAACTGTATTTATACTTTAGTAATTGTACTGTTTTTGCATTTGGTATATCACAAATCAACATCACTGTTTTATACTAACAGGAAATGATACAGTTGCTATATGCAGCTTTGGATGTCAGTCAAAAACTAAAAGTCATAATTTTAATTTAAAGTGAGACTAACTTGTGTTATTTGTGTTCTGATACTTTTAATGTTTTTTGTTTTATGTAACCTGCATGTAAACTGGCATTTTTGTGACAATCCGTGTTTAAAAAAATATAGATGTTTATTTGCATGCATTGATTTGGCAAAAACCTTTACTGTACTGATTTGAACAAAGGTGTGTTTATTGCTTTTGGTTGCAACTTCTCATTTCCTATTAGAGAAATATTTTTTTCTCTCTAAAATCGTTAGACTCCTTATGATCTTGACACAGTATCTCTAATGTTAATTTACCATGAGTATTTTATTGTCATTCCTAACATTATCATTAGTATTTTTTTTCTTTTTTGGGTAAATGTGCTCTGTTTCTTTTCTCTCTCCAACCTTTTATTGGAAAACATTCAAATATACATACAATACAAACATGTGCTACAGGAGTAATGACAGTGAAATAAATACAAGATGTAAAAACTAAAAAGAAATAAAAATATAATGGAATAAGAGGATATAATATAAAAGGCAAATTGAAAAAACCAACTACATGCAATAACACTGAGACAATATATATACCATATTATTCCTCTTTAGGTTCATTATGAAGTTTGACAGTCATAACTTTTTTAGTATTAAGGTCAAGAGTCTTAATATAGTCTCTAGATTCCATTAAAAATCCAAAAAAATGTGTTACTCTACATTAAGTATATGAAATTTACCATAAAGGATCATCAAATTACCGATGAATACAATATCATAATTATCGTGTTCATAATATGTAATTATATTTTTGTATTCGATATTGAAATTATTTTTACTTTTGCAGATTGTATAATTGGTCAATCGAGCCCAAAAGGTAATTGAATGTGTGTATATTGGCAGAATAAATGTTGAAAGGACTGCATGGTAACAGACCCGTTTTATTAATTGGCAGTTGGCCTGTGACGCAACGCCTCGTCTCCAAATCTTCGCCCTTTTCCGTTACTTCTCGCGTCTCCAGAGCCGCCGATGCTGCTGCTTATGTCACAGCAGCAGCAGCATCAGTCGATGTCTCAGTCTGTCCGGTCGAGCCGAGCACGAGGATGAAGGTGGCGAACGTCATTCAGACTCTCTTACAGTCCATTTGATCAAGAAAAAACAGGTCTCTCGCCGACGAAGCCGGCCCTGCAATGGAAGGACATGTTTTTCCCGACCAGGAGCAGCTGCTGCAGTTTCTGAGGAGGCTTAAGGAGGTTTTCGACGTGTGTGACGAGGATGCTGACGGCTTCATACGGGTGGAGCACTTGGTGGACCTCGGTCTTCAGTTCGGTCAAGGAGACGAGGTGAGAGGCGTTCAAGCTGGGTGACTGTAGACAGCTCCTTTACACGTGTGTCCTGGGTTTTACAAACGGTGGTCGGTTAACTGACATTTTATGAGGTTAAATAGTGACTGCAGCGGCTGGTAGACGTTATAAGCTCGTGACAATAACAGACAACCTGCCTGTTAATGTCAGGTGTGCTACAGATGCTAGCACTGAGTGGCTCATCACTCAGACGTTAGCTGGTAGCATGTGTGACAGGCTGGTGTGCTGCTCTCTGTCTGTTTTCCATGATATTTAAACGCTTACAGTTTAAAAGCCAAGTGGGGTTTTAAGAGATCAAGCTCAGAACTGTAGAAAATCATTTTTTTATTGCACTTGCAACAAAAGCACTGGTATTCACATGAAAATTGTTGTAAAGGTGTTGTTTTAATTAAATGCAAAGACTAAGTCAATTGCTTGTATTTAGCAGTGTTAAAGTTTATGCCAAAACACCTTCACATGAAAATGATTTGGACATTTTTCAAGTCTGCACCCATTTTTGGTGTATATTATCTTTTTGACATCAATCTATAATCACAGTGACCTAATGTTAATAAGAGGATTTGAGTGTTAGGTCCTTGCACTTATGGTCAACAATTATACAAGGACAGTGATGTTTTTACAGTGGTATCTACCACATTACTTTTTCTGGGTGTATATTTGATTTTTATGATTTTGCATCAATTTGATGAAATACCTTGATTTTTTGTCAGGTATGTAACATTCTTCTATGGTTATTTTACAACATTTTAAACATTTTACAGCTGATTTTCCATGAATTGTATTCCATCCTGATATAATGATATCATCCTCTACCACTGGAAGTTTAATTACTGCCAGAGGTCTCATTAAACAAGAATGCAATGCAGCCTAAAGCGATGTGCTGCCTTGCTTGGTCCATTGAATGATGTTTGGTAGTTTATTCTCCACTGCAGCCTCTGAGGATTTGACTTTTTTAGCTGTGGCAGACAAATGGTCTGGAGTGAAGCCTTCCAGTGTCAATTTAACAGTTTTTAAAGATATTTCAAGAAGAGCGTTCATTAGAGGTAAATCAGACCAAATGCAATGAAGTGAAATGACTTCAGATTATATTTGTGTATTCTACGATGTGGCTGATTCCATTAGTTTTAATAGATAACATCTGGTCAACAATCTACACTAAATAAAATAAAAAAGTTTTGTGAACATCTGTGGATGGCAAAAGAATGGGATAAACTGCCCAAATCCACGTGTGCAGAGCTTTTAGAGACTTAACGAAGAAGCTGTAACTGCTGCCAAAGGGGCTTCTTCGAAGTACTGAATGAAGGGTCTGAAGACTTTTGTAAAGGAGACATGTCAGTGTGCTCGGGGTCTTTGTGTGAAGGACAGGTGCATTGAGGTAGGAGCACTTACAAAGATGTAGAGGGTGCAGATTGGCACAGACTGGCTCCAAAGGGATTTCTAAATGTTGAATCTGGCGTGCCATTTTGGAGATAACGGAACTAGGAGGGGTGCAGGAGCTGATGTCAGCCTTAGGTTCAGTACCATGGAGAGCACACTGCCAGTCCCAGATTGATCACCAGCAGTGCAGTACTGAACCTGGGGCCAGCAGGGGTGCCAGTGTTATTCCAGCCTACATGCTTACACAGTTTCTCTGCCCAGTTCATCAGCCTGTTCCAGTCCATGAATTGTTTACAGACTGAGTTTCTTTGTTAATGGCATGTAGATGCTTATGGGCCATTCAGTTGTCAACGGTGACTAAACATGTTTGAACTAGGCCTGATTCACTGTGTGTAACTGTGACTGTGTGTATGCCAACACTGACTCCAGATTGTATTACCGTGAGTATGCTATTAAATCCTACCAGCAAAGACTTTGTTACAATAGATTCTCTATTACAGTAAACACACAGCATTAGCCATGACAGCCAAGGTTTCAGAGGATGCTGTTCAACTTTTAACAATGCTTGGCTGTTATAAAACCACTTAGTAGGAAGAGCGAGCCACCCATTAATTGGGGTTAAGGGTTCAGTCCCCGGCTCCTCCTACCGAAGTGCCCTTGGGCAAGGCACTGAACCCCAAATTCCATCTGATGGTCAGACCAGCACTTTGCATTACGCCTTTAACCTTAGGTATTAGTTTCTTTTGAGGCATAGTGTACATTATAGTGTTATACCTGTGTTAGAATAACTCTGTTTGGCTGCACCAGGTTATTTGCAGACTGCTGTGTTGGAGAAATGGCAGGCAGTAGTGGATGAGGCAGGTTAAATCCTGGATGCTCTGATCATTCCACATAAATGATATCTAACAGTGGGAGTGGATTTTCCTTGAAGCTGTCATGGCGGCTGAGCATCCAGCGCAACATCACTAAAAATAACCCAGCCGTAATAAGAGGAAGCTGCTGCTTCATCTTCCTCCTCCCCTCTTCTCTCATCTCTGTGTTCTTTGTCACCATGGCGATGAGAGCTTCACAGGGAGTCTGGGAGCCGATTGGCTGGTTACTAAGTAATGAAATGATCCGCCTAGCTACTGAGAACGGCCTATGAGCTGGTGTTGTGCACCAGTCCTGTATATTTACATTTGTTTAATTTGGAAAAGATTGTACCCCCTAGTGACACATCCAGACTCATCAGTTTCTATGGTGATTGGTTTGTTGCAGTGAGCGTCAGATTGCAACATAACATCTTTATTCCTCATGTTTATCTTGCAACCACACTGCTGCTCTTATACTGTGTACACACACTTACACACACACACACACACACACACACTAGGGATTATTACAGTACAAATGCATTATTTATCAGAGCACATATAATGCATTTTATACAGATGCTTCTTCTTTCTGTATTTGTTCAGTGTTATTTGTGCTGGGAGAACATTGTTTTTGTGTATCAAGCATAGTTTGGTTCTTGTTTGTCCTCAAAGGACCAACCCATGTTGTTCTCATTTTAACCTTACAAATGGTCTTTTCTTATATTAACCAATTGCTCTTATATACTGTATATTACCTCACAACATCCTCCAAGCATGGAACATTATTGTTGATTTTGAAGACAATTTTCTGCCAACTTTAAAGCAGCAACTAAGATCTTAAACTTGCTTCACATAAACAGTCAGTCAAACTCAATATATATTGTTTTAAAGCTGCAGATCAAATTGTAGATGAAATTACACTGCTAATATACAGTGTGGTCATATGTTAAGGAGAGACCTCAAAATCTGAGATATGAGAGTTAACATTAAACATCACTCCACTGAGAGCTTTGAGAGCCCAGACTTTAACCCCATAGAACATTTGTGGAGAGAGTATTAGGCTTATTTTAGTTTATGATTGAGTGTAGATTGATGTATAAAAATAGACATTTTATCAGTTTAAAAATTGAATGTACAACACAAACTATGCAAAAGATGAAGAAGGTCTGAATACTTACTGATGCCACTATATCTTTAATGGTATAGTACAGGTTTGGCCCATTCAAGTCTTTATCTCTAAGTCTACCTAAGCCCTATCTGTGATTTTCTTGTTGTCTTGTTCTTGTTATCCTTTTTTTTTGTTGAGAGATAGACGGTGCCATATTGTTTCCATATTGTCAAGACCAGTGAGGCAAAAGGATTTGTGCTTTTTTTGCTGTATGAAAAAATTAACTCAACTTGACTTCGGTCTCTTGCAGGTGAAGGCATTGACCAGGTACCTGGATCCAAATGCTCATGGGAAAATCAACTTCAAAGACTTTTGTCACGGAGTGTTTGCTATCAAAGGTAAGAAAAGAAGATGTGTGCTAAATGCTGGACTTAATTCATGTGTGTAATGAGCTTTAGAGGAACTGAGGAGTGACTTTTTGGTATCAATCTTCTCATCTTTCTAACTCTTGGTAATAAATTAATAAGCCTTAAACTGCAGCTAATTTCTTTCTCCAGCACGTATCTGAAAGTTACAGTCTTTATCATCTTGAAACACAACAAAAGGAGTCTTTGATAAAGTGAAACATTAATTCAGGTTGATAGTATCACCCTCCTTCCAGGCAAAATGACAACAGACATTTGGGCTGCTGAATGGAAATGGTCATATGGGGTTTAATTTCCTATAAATCTTTCTTTCTTTCTTTCTTTCTTTCTAGGTTGTGAGGAGATACTGAAGATGGCTGTGGGTCCTCGCAGTGCAACCTCCAACCAGCCGTCTGTTACTGACAATGGTTACATTTACCAGGTACAATCTTTTCGCTGTACCCTGCCCACTCTCGCTGTGAATCTAAGTTCTGAGAAAAGATGGATGTATTCTCAAGACGATGATAGCATTTCAACCACGACAGCCCTTGAAGATAGGGGTAGTCACTGATCACCTTCATAGTAGGAAGTAGGGGCATTATAAAGCAGACGTAGATTAAAATATGAATAAATGTTATATCGGAACCTGTAATTATAAGTCATGTCACATTAAATGGGCTCCACCCATTTACACTACAGTCAAGTACAGAGTGAGGGACCAGACCCCACAGATTGTGAGTTAGACAAGTCTCTCCACCTGCCCTTCCAAACTACTCTGCAGACACCGTTAGACACTGTTACCGTCTGATGGCACAAGTACCATCATAGTTAGTAAGTAAAACTGAGAATCAGTTTGATTTTGATATAATTAATACTTATTTTTCAATTCATATTTCCCAATTTTGCCTTGTGTTTATTATTTAATTTTTTCCCAACTTTGTTTATTGGATTTTCTATAACACAAAAAAATAAGTTGGATTGTTGTGTCAAGTATAATATTGAAAGTAACAGAACATGTCATGAAGTGCAGTATAAATACATAAAAATGTTATAGAAAAAGATGTTACTTCACAAGTTGTGTAATATCTCAAGAAAAGTAAACCAAACACAAAACATACTCATTGGTCACCAAGTAATCATTATATAGAAATACAAAATTCACAAGATAGAAAGGGGAAAAAAACTATCTTTCCAAACCCACTAAACTCACTGAACTGTTCATAGTTCATCTAAGTTTTTCCATTTTAGTGAAAAAGTAGTTGTAAAAAATGTTCTTGATCCATAAAGAATGAGAGGGGGGTACATGTGATTTTTGCCTCAATAAAATCACTGTGTTTATTATTATTTGTCATTCCTAACACTACATCTATTTTTTAAATTTTCCTGGCATAAATGATCTTCCATATAACTCTGATTTAGGCAATATATTTGGATTCCAGTATGCGCAGCAGCATCAAAGCTAAAAATATGAATTTGCAATACATCTTCTTTACTGTGTGTTTGTTGCAGTGCATGATTGCTCATGTCTGTTTGAGATCAGCCCAGCTGAACAGTTGCTTAGCAACAAGAGAGAGCGACAAAGAGAGAGAATAGCTGTACTCCATTCGGCCATGCTGGTGTGCTGATAATAAATGATCAAGCATAATACTGTTCCCGTCGTTCTTTTAAATGCTTTCCACAGCAGTTAGTCATGTCGTCACTAAACTGTTGACTCAGCTGAATTTTGCTGTTACACACTTGCACAGAGTCACACGAGAGTAAGGCAGTATTTGGCGTTCCTCTGTATCACCCGCGTGATATGGGGGGTCTTAGGTAACTTCTTCATCCAGCTCAGTTGGAGTTTAGCTGCAGTTCAGTTGAACCTGTGCTTGTTTTGTCACAGCGCTCAGCTTTAACTTTGCTTTCACACAGCTGTGTTTTAAACCCTGGAAAGGTCGGGTTTAGTTGAAGCTGTTCTAAACCTCTGTTCAGCTAGATGACACAAAACAGCCCCAAGGACTTGTGGGTATGAAAAGATGACTGTTCATTTCTGATGCCGGTATTTATATGTGAACAAAAGTTGTGACATTAAATAATAATAAAAAAATATGACTAAGCAATATATCATATTTAGGGTGTGTTTGTTGCAGTGCATGACTGCTCATCTTCGCTAGAGATCAGCCTAACAGAACAGTTTCTTAGCAACAAGAGAGAGCGAGAGAGAGCATAGCTGGGCGTGCTGTCATGCTGCTTGTTACGTGGCGGCAGGGGCAGGGAAACCACAGGAGCACAGGAGGTGGCTGATGTGACGCTGCTGATTAGCAATGGATGATAAGTGGTGGTAGTGGTCCTTATTGAGGACGAGATATTACAGGATGAACCATATATCAATCTGAACAATGCCAATCTAGAAATTCAGAATGTCCATCAAATATCCTTTAATGTTAAGCAACACAGCGTCTCTGCTTTTGAGCTACACAGAGGGAACAGGCTGCAGTACATTAAAAATAACTGACTGAATTTTATTACTGAATATTGCTCAAAGAGCCTGGATAAAAAGACCCCATCACAGGAGGCTATCATTAGCCCACTACTCGTACTTGTTGAAAACCTTGAGATATTTTGGGTTTCTCTGCCAGTCGTGCTGCAGTTAAAGTGAATTTGAAATGCAAACAGTACTTTACACACAAAACACTGACAGTGGTTGGAGTGATATGTTGCAGTCTGTGCACATTTGTTAAACTAATGTTTCATTTTCTTTGTGCAGAACGGTGAGGCGAGGCAGAGCCCTCCGATTATCATGTGTACCCGGTCCTACCCAGAATGCAATGTGTACAGTGAGGGTTGTGGTGCTGATGGGGAGTGCGACATGGACAGCAGCACTGAAAACACAAACAGCTCTGACTCTTTGGACCCAACAAGGAAAGACAGGTCAGTCACATCAACATGTGAGGATGAGCCTCTGTTAGGGCCGATCAGTGCCTCTGCAGGTGAGAGGATGTGAGTTTTTGATTTTATGTGACATTTAAAACACTTTGGACACTCAGGGTTTTTTGCGGGGCCCCTTTTTAAAAAGTTGACTCCGTCAGTTATCATTGTTATTGTACTTCCAATGCAACCCTAGCCACCTCATTGGCTCAGCGTCTGTATCCGTCATCTCCAGGGAGGAGCAATTTGAGGACTATGGTGAGGGGGAGGATGTGGAGTTCATTCCCAGCAGCCCTTGCCCTGAAGATGACAACCGAACAAATGGCTTCTCTGACCTGGGGTCCTCACTTCCCTCTAGGTTGGTGGTCAGGCTTGATACACACCCTAAATCACATACTCGTTTTGTTTTTCCGTCAGGCCTTTTTAGTGGCAAACATTTGGACTTGTCATGGAGGATAAAGCACAGATGGAACTAATAACATTACTTATGGCACCGTTCAGACCTTTGTCCCTGTTCCATTCTACATACTAGTTCTAGGTTTTGAGTATCATGAAAATGACAGAAATAATATGCAGACTAAAAATTGCTTAATTTTTCAGTGTGCTGATGCCATGACAGCATGTTTGTTTTCACCTTCTGAGTCTGTGTGTGTGTGTTGTGAGGACCAGTAACCAGATTAAGTTTAAGACCCTGGGAGTGAGGACATGTTTGTCCTCACAACTATAAATGGCTGTTTGAAGGATTAGACTTGGTTTTAGGGTTGAGGTTAGGCATTTAGTTATGATGGTTGAGGTTAGGGTAAGGGGCATCCTATCCATCATATAACCTACAAATTATTAAGAATTATTCAATTTTGACGGAGCATTTCTATTTTAACCAGAACAGCTTTTCCAGCCTTGATTGCGCTGGTCATGTGACGCCACTCAGCCAATCACTGCAACTCGAGTGAGTGAATGAGCTACACACACGGGAGAGATGACGTTGGAGAAATAGGTGTGGGAAGTGGGATAGAAGAGGGAAAGACAGAGAAGAGGACGATTTAAAGCTGTTCAATTATTAAGATGTGTTGAGATTGTTTATTATAAAAATGGTTGAGATTGTTGGAGTTTTAACCATAAAGAAGAAAAATGGGAAGTCAAGCTACACTTTTTATTTCATTTTGTAATATTAAACACTTAATTATAATATTTCAAAAGCCGCTTTTATTTAGTTATTACTTATACAGCTGTTATTGTCCTTGAAATGATAAAAGAACATATAGTTATTATATTATAATTATATTTATTATATATATTGATATTGATATATTGATTATTATATTTAATGATGTTAATACAAATATATTATTTTATTATACATCATATATTACACAGATAGATAGATAGATAGATAGATAGATAGATAGATAGATAGATAGATAGATAGATAGATAGATAGATAGATAGATAGATAGATAGATAGATAGATAGCTGTGGTCTAACCAGTGAGAATAATGTAGTAATGACGACTGAGTAATCAGGGGTCTGAACATCACCGTGTTGACATCAAAAGACAGTCTTTTACAGTTTTTTTCTCCTGCAGTTGACAAAGCAAACATTGAACACACTGCAGCTAGTGAGGAGAAGAATCTAGAATAACACAAAACAAAAGGCTTTTCTCACTGCACTCGGAGCACTTCTCTCTCACTGACCTCTGTTGATATCTTAGCACAGTTCTGTATTTCAGTTATTTATGTTGTTGTATTCTCTGTAATTGCAGTGCAGGGCAGACGCCTCAGAAGATGCGGCAGCTTTATAACAGCGAGCTCCTGGACATCTACTGTTCTCAGTGCTGCAAGAAAGTGAATCTACTGAATGACCTGGAGGCTCGACTTCGAAACCTCAAGGCCAACAGGTGCAGCACGCTGACCACACACACACACACACACACACACACACACACACACACACACACACACACACACACACACACACACATACACCCACACTAAACACAAACACACAGAGCCATCCACCCAAATCTCACTATCTCATTCTTTCTTAGCACCAGACACTGCACCCAAATCAAAGGGGTGGGGTGGGGATGGGGTGTGTTGGTGTGTGTGGGAGGGGGTTGTTGCTATAGCAACCACATCCCAATCTGGTGAGGTGACTGCTTGTAGCAACAAAGAAACAATTTTTGGTTAAAAAAAAAAAAAGCAGATCATAAGTGTTGGGACGCTAATATTAGTAATAAAAGGTTCAGAGCCACAACATTTAAGCACAGACAGCAGACGTACAGTAACAGCGATAGTATTAGTCGTCGCAATAACAGCAGAGGTGAACAGTAGGTGAATTGTTAACACACAAAATGAAACGGTGTGTGTGTGACTCAGTTCCTCTCTTGTTTCAGCCCTAACAGAAAGATTTCCAGCACAGCATTTGGACGGTGAGTGACCTGACCTTCCCACTAACGACCGTTAAAATAAATTTACTGCAGTGAATCTGTATTTGCATCGTAAGAGGCTGATGGGTTCAGCAGCATTTAGCCATGTGGTAAACAGAGTTCTGTAATGGCGGAGCACCTGCTGAAGCTCACACATCCTGTTTATCTTCATTGTTTCATGCTTTTTATGGTTTCCTACGTGTCCTCTCCCCCCCCCGCAGTCAGCTGTTCCAGGCCAACCACAGCGTGTTTGGGTCGAGTCAGGGCAGCAGCACCGAGGATCTGTTCACAGACAGCATCGACTCCTGTGACCTCGACATCACAGAGAAAGTACAAACCTGCGCACCAACACCACCTGCACTATCATACAGTTTCTGTACAGTGTATTAGTTAAAAGGAGCAGTCTTTGTGAAGAATGCCGAGAGTTGAGATGAGAAGAGCAGTATCATGTCTGTGCGGTGAATATGAAGCTCCAAACAGTGGCCGGTTAGTTAAGCAAAATATCTTAGTTATACCTCTAAACCAGGGGTCCAACACATGGCTCACGAGCTGCCAGTAGCTCCCCCAAAGGTTCTGAGTGTATAGTCTGTACAAACCATGGATGTACAGTTCAAACTTCAAGCAGCAACAACACCCCCCCATCATTATTTGTCAGATTTCAGTCAAATGAGTCACTGTCAGGTTTGTTTCCATCAGATGTGTCGTAGGTGACATGCAGTGATAGCAACTCTTCTGATAACAGAACAGATATAAACTCAACTTTTCCAACTAACAGGAAATATGTTGCCATGGATACATTAAGTTAAGCTGTGGGCTTCAACTCAAGCCCTGTTGTTTTTACATTTTAGAAAATGAAGCGAACCATTGAATCATTGATGCACTGACAACTATCACTGGATCACTGAGTGAGGAGCTTCTTCTTTCTCTGGTTTCTCAGCAGATTTGCAGAGGTTTATTTTCAGTGGTTTTTTCATGTCTGTGTTCAGGTTTGACTGAACAATGTTTTTGATACAAAATGTGAGTTTTGGATATTGATACTTAATGACTTGTTAAATGATCTTATTCAACTGATTTGGTTTGGAGATCAGTTTGAGTGTTTTGATACGATATGTGAATAAATGTAACCAGTAATATAAGACATGAGGATCTCTCAGAGGAAAACAAAGGTTGGAGACTCTTGCTTTAGACTGAGCAGACCATCAGAGGAACCTGAAGTCAGTGTTGTGATGTTGCTTGAGATATATTTAGCTCAACAGTGTTGTCTAACAGCGTATTATGTTGGAGGTGTGGCCATGAAGCCATGCTCCTGGTCTATACCATACCATTTTATTCATCTTGAAATGTTTAAGCTGCAACAAAGAACAGAAAAAAAGTTAAATAGCATTTTTTTCCTTTTGATTTTAGGCTGTCTGTGTTGTCAACCCTTTACTGACATTAAACTGACCGTACAACACACAGTAAAAGATAAAATAGCAACCACAAAGGATAGAATACAAAATAAAGTAGAATAAATATAGCTGCATAAGATGAATATGATTGCATCAGATGCTAGCATTGGAGTGTTTTGAGGTGGGATTTGAAAGTAGGAAGAGAGTCAATATTACAAATGTCTTGTGAAGGTGAGTTCCAGAGTGGAGGGGCAACACGGCTGAAGGCTCTGAACCTCACCGGCAGGAAGTACAGTGAGATGAATGTAAGAGGAAGATCTAAGGGCAGGGGCAAGGGTGCAGATATGGAGTAGATCAGAGAGACATGGAGGTGCTAGGTTGTGAAGTGACTTAAAAGTGAGAAGCAGAATCATGAAGTCATTACGGTGTTTAGCAGGAAGCCAGTGCAGTTGCTGGAGAACAGGTGTGACGTGTTCTATTGAAGGGGTTCTGGTAATGATACGAGCTGCTGCATCTGAACCAGTTGAGGTTGATGGAGGAGTTTGTGAGGAAGAGCAGAGAGGACAGAGTTACAGTAACAAGGCGAGATGTGACTAAAGAGTGTACAAGAATGTCATTGCTGTGGGTTGTAAGAAAATTGTAAACTGATGACCTTCTGAATTTAAAAATGCTGACACACATTATACACGTGTGCTGTCATATTTAAACCAGTGGAGTCAAAAGCAAGAGACAGTTCATGGTCTGATACAAAGTGTATTAAAAAAAAGGTCCTCGTTTGCACCACCAGCCACCTGCATGTCTTGTAGGAGGAGGTAAAAGCCTGGTTGTCTCCCTCAGGTCAGCTATCTGGAGAAGAAGGTGACAGAGTTGGAAAGCGACAGTCTGGCCAATGGTGACCTCAAGTCTAAACTCAAACAGGAAAACACACAACTAGTCCACAGGTGGGAAAACACACACACTGGGCATTACAAACCCTATGTTTATTTATTCTTTATTTTTTTCGCACTGGCTTAACAGTAGTCAGCTTTACTCTTACGAAAATATTCACGTTCTATTAGATTTTGTAAGTGTGAATTATCTGAAAATCCCATGTGACTCTATCAGGTAAATGTAGCACATACGAAATGTCAGAAAACCAAATGAAACTAACATGTGAAATATCTTCTATGTGTGACAAATTCACATAAGGTTAAAGATAGGGATACATATTCCATCTTTAATATGATAAACATTGCATGTGTTTACTGCATGTATGGCGTGTTTTTCTCACACTGTGTACATGTGTTTGCATCCCAGGGTCCATGAGCTGGAGGAGCAGGTGAAGGATGCAGAGACGAGGGCGGATCAGAGTCTGGAAGAGGAGACCAAGAGGCACCGGGAGGTTTACACTAAGATGGAGAGAGACAGAAACACAGAGATGGACCAGCTCTGTACCAGGTAACCTCATCAGCCCCCACCGTCATCCACACCCTGACAGGTGCTGCTGCTGGCTCTGCTTCTGACTCAAAACACATCAGCAACTTGATTACTCCCATTTTAAAGATTTAAGCTGACCACTGCTGCCACGGCATGTAGCGTCAGGGCCTGGCCTCGCCTCTAAAAGTCTTGTTGCTGTTTCTGCCTCTTGTGTTTGTACTTATCCGTCAAATGACCACAAGTAGGGGCGGGCGATAAACATACCCAGTCTATCGCAGCTTGTTCCACGTGGGATGTAGTAAACGACTATATCATGAAACACCAGGTACACATTGTCACGTTATTGTCTTAAGCTGCTGGCATGAAATTTGCTTTGGCGTTTCCCTCCTCTCGTGCTCTCCTGCGGTCGTATCCGAGGGCGGATGAATTGGTTCAGAAAAGAAACATTAGTGAGTTAGGGTTAAGTGTCTTTCCCTGAGATCTTTGTTTAATGCATTTGTTGTTGCTTTGAGTTCTGTTTTTGTTAAAAGTCAAGTTTAACTTGGTTGGGATTTCTCCCCCTATCTGCAAACTTAAAACTGTTCCAATAGAAACCACCAATGAATAAACAGTAATCAAGAATGTTTTAATGCAGACAAATGTTGCAGGGACTAGACACATCATGCTGTCATCACCACACGTCTGGTGTGATTTATGCATCAAAGGGTTAAATTGTGCATTCATGAAGTGCTTCAGAGGAGATTTCAAAATAAAGAGATGTATATCATTTATTTCTCTATAGCCTAAAAATATTGCAATATTATTTATGGTTCATATCTTCCAGCTCTTATCAGAGGTTATTTATTACACAGAAGACAACAAAGGGTTTTCAAGAGTAGAAACATTCCTCATACCTTTTGTTTTGACAGGGCCACACAACAGACTCCTTCTTCTCTTATGGTGGTGGATGGTTGTGGATTTTTTTATTTTCCTCTCAAACCTCAGTTAACTAAATGATTTACTGCGCTGTTGCTGGACGGTATATATTCTCCTGGTGAAGTTTCATCTACAGTACGTTAGGAGACTAACTGGTATTTTGATGAGAGCATGAAGCCTGCAGTTCCATACAGACACTGCTTCAGTAAACCCAACCTGAAACAAGTATCTGTACAGGCTGACAAACCGATCGAGGACTTGCAGTGCTTGGCAAACCGTTATACCTTGTGTTAGATGATATCACCGTGTGTGTGTGTGTGTGTGTGTGTGTGTGTGTGTGTGTGTGCGTATGCAGGGTACAGCAATTAGAAGAAGAAAATGGAGAGATGAAGATAAACGTGTGCAGACTCAAGTCTCAGACAGAGAAACTGGACCAGGTGAGTGTGGCTCAATGAAAGGATAATTCCAGTTTATTAGATCAGTCATGATAATGTTGTAATGAATGAAATCTTAAACAAAGCCCAAGGTTATCCAGACTTATTTGTTTCAAAAACCTAAAGGCAAGGCAATGAAATGTATTTGTGTAGCACATTGTCACACACAGAGGTCATTCAATGTGTTTAACAGAAATAAACGAAGCATACAAAAAAGAACTAAAACACTTAGTAAGAAAACGCTATAAGAACAGATTGTAAAACAGATAATACCCAATTAAAATGCAAGATTAAAAGATGAAGAGATGAAGGCAGAGGAGAATAGAGACGTTTTTTACTTCTTTTTAAAGCCAGTTACCGTTTGGGCAGATCTGATATCCAGTGGGAGCTGGTTCCAGCAGGGGACAGCATAATGGCTGAAAGTCATTTCACCCTGTCTAGTTTTAACTCTAGGCTCCACTAACTGACCTGCTCCTGCAGATCTTACACATCAAACATTTCAGAAATATTTAGGGCCCCGACCATTAAGTGACTTATAGACAATAAGTAAAACTTTGAAGTCAACTCTGTGTCTGACTGGAAGCCAGTGCAAAGACCTGAGAACTGGAGTGATATTTATTTTTTATTAGTTTTAGTCCGAACCCGAGCAGCAGTGTCCTAAATAAGTTGTAGCTGTGTAATGGTCTAATTAGATAAACCAGTAAGGAGAGCATTGCAATAATCGGCTCTGGAAGGTATAGAGGCAAGAATGGGTTTCTCTAAGTCTTGGTCAGACACAAAGTCTCTGACACTAGCTATGTTTTTGAGATGCAAAATGCAGATTTAGTTGTAGCTCTGATGTGGTCACTAAAACTAAGTTCCCCATCCATGATTACAACCAGACTTTTAATATGGGTGGATGCTCTAGACTCCAGCTAGGCGCTAAGTTGCAACCCTCCTTCCTTGTTCCCAAATACCATCTCAGTCTTGTCTTCACTTCTTCAAGCGAGAGGAGAGTTGTTATTTTGCTTGTCAACTTTCAACAATGGTTTCCTCTGCAGGAGAAGCAGAGGATGACAGACAAGCTGGAGGACACTAGTCTGAGGCTGAAAGATGAGATGGACCTCTACAGGAAGATAATGGACAAGCTCTGGCAAAACCGCCATGAGTTTCAGAAGGAGAAGGAGGCCATGCAGGAGGTAGATAACAGATAACTCCAGATAACAGATAAGCTACATGGACGTCGTTTAGGAGTCGGATTTAATCTGCTCTCCTCCCTGCAGCTGATTGATGATCTGCGCCGAGAGCTGGAGTATCTGCAGTTGTTCAAGCTGGAGATGGAGCATCCTGGGAAGGGCAAGGGGCTATCTGAGTACAACGCCAAGACCAGAGAGATTGAAATGGAACATGAAGTCAGGAGACTGAAACAGGTTCACACGCATGGAGAGCACACACACACACACACACACACACACACACACACACACACACACACACACATTGACACTTTGTCTATTGACATGGATGATATTATTCTCTAATTTTGGCTTATTTGGGCCAATTAAAGAGACAACGGCATGAGTGTATATGTCAGCCAATAACTTATAACTTATAAGACGGCAATATGTGGAGGAAATGTTCTGTGTTTGCTTCCACAGGAGAACCATAAGCTTCGGGATCAGAATGACGACCTGAACGCTCAGATTCTCAGTCTGAGTTTGTACGAGGCTAAGAACCTGTTTGCCTGTCACACCAAGGCCCAGTGCCTGGCAGCCGAGATCGACAACGCATCCAGAGACGAGGTCAGTCTGCTGCTGGTGGTTGGATGTAATGTTGATTTTTAGTGATGTGCCCGTCTAATGCATTTCTGTCCGTCCGTCTGTCTGTCAGCTGGTCGATGCTCTGAAGGAGCAGGAGGAGATCAACCTGCGTCTGAGGCAGTACATGGACAAAATCATTCTGGCCATTCTGGACCACAACCCATCTATTCTGGAGATCAAAAGTTAAACACACAACACACACACACACACACACACACAACACACACACACACACACACACACACACACACACACATCTACTATTTATTTACATCAGTGGTTTCCAACCTTTTTTGTCTTATATATACTAGAGCTGTTATTAACCCCTCACTCACTTTTAGTATCTAATACAACTGAATATTGAATGAAAATAGTAAATAATCTTCAGACTCCCACAAGAGTAACCTGGCTCCACATTCAGCCTGTTCCTCTGCTTGGTTTTGTTGTGAGTCAAAGCTGAGAAGCTAGTTCACACATACAAGTAGATCCAAAAGGCAAAATTACATTCACTTTATGTTTGTCTGCAATTTACAGATGTCCCCTAAACACCTCACATGCAGACTATCGGTAGACGCAACAATTTACAGATGTCCCCTAAACACCTCACATGTAGGCAATGGGTAGATGCTAACTACAGCACACATCATCAGGGGCCCCATTTAGGGGCAGCAGCAGGGCACTGTATAGAGTCTTTACAGGAAGTTTAAGGGGGTTTATAGGCCCTGTTCAGACCTGGTATTAGAGAGAGAGAGAGAGAGAGAGAGAGAGAGAGACTTAAAGAGTGGGGTTGAGCGAATTAATGTGCAGTCCACAGGTCTAATAATGAAATTAAGTTTTATCCATTTGAAATAGTGAAATATTTGCTGTTCATTATAAAGTGTGTCGGACTAATCAGTCTGTGACAGAGGACGTCAGTAGAGTAGCTGCTCCTTCACTGTGACCCAGGACACATTTGCATTCACACTGCTAAAAGAATGTGGCCACATGTGGACCAGACTTCCTCTGAATGTGGTCTGAGTGATCGGATCCTAAATGCTCTTGGGTGCGTTCACACCTGAACTTAGAGCTTGTGATTGGATCACCTGAGGCAGATGTTAATACCAGGTCTGAACAGGCTCATAGTTGTCATTGCAACATGGCAATATGAGTGGCCATCAGGGGCCCCTGTCTCCCTTGGAGGCCCCAAACATTTGCCTGGTCTGCCTCATCTGGTGGAGGTACTGGTTGAAATCAGTGTTGAGTTTGGACAAATGTACTTTCAGCATTTTCACCACAGGACCTCTGTCAACATCAGTGGAACAGCTCACATCTCCATCCTCACATTTCTTCTCCCATAGTCTGACCTCCCTCATGAATCCATTCACTTTATTATACATGCTAAATATATGTAAGTCCTGGCCTTCAAGTGTTAGGTTGAAGTCATTCAATTTGGTGAACACATCAGTAAGTAACTCTGCGTCCTCAAACACTGCAGCAAAAGAATAGGAGTGCTCTTCTACTCCTCAGTGTGACGTTCAGACAGTATCAGTAGTGTTTTTCCACAAGACAGACAAGGGTAGTCAGTATGAAACAGCAGCTGCTCTGACTCACTGTCATGACAAAGATTTTTAAACAGTCTGTGATTCAATGGCCTGGACTGAATTGAATTAATCACCTTAACTGCATCATCCATAACAGCACTCAACATTCTGCTGCCTCATGGTGAATAATACAGTGGATCCTTCTTATGTCAGGGTTTCCTTTATTCACTCGCCCGAGCAGCCCAGGCACTCTGCCGTCACTGCTGCTGCACCATCTGTAAGAATGTAACCACAGGATTTCCACTCCAGATCGTCGTCTTTGCAAAAGCTGAATATAACCTGAAAAATGTCCTTGTCAGTTGTTTCTCCTCGAAGCTGCTTGCAAAAGCAGAAATGCTCATTTATATCCAACACGTCTTTATAATGCACAGAGGTCAAGAGCTGAGCTGATCTTTCATTTCATCCAACTGCAACGCAAATTGAGCTCCAACTTGCCCAACAATAGTAAGGAACATATCACTGATCTGGCAGGAAACTGAGTGTCATGTTTCTTGTCGATCATAGTTTCAGCTGAATCTGTGGCTGCAGGAAGAACCAGATCTTTGACTACAGAATGTGACATTTTTGAATTAGTGGCACAGTGTAAGACGCCTGTAGTGCTTTGCTTGACACACTTGTTGCTCTCTTCAGTATAATCTGACTCGACTTGAATTCTGACAGTTTTCAGTTGAAAAAGTCCTCAGTTTTACCATCACTTCTTGAGTGTTTGGTGCTTTGGTGCAACCTGAATCTGAAGCGACAGCAACTGGATAAACTCTTCACAAACTACTAAAAAGTTGACATCTGCCAGGGGGAAACTATTTCCTATTTATGAAATGACTTGGAATATATTCTTATTATTTTGGAAATTAATTGTAATCGCCAATCTTTCCATGTATCCCCTGCAAGCTTCGTAAGTATCCCTAGGTACACAAACCCCCGGTTGGGAACCACTGATCTACATAACCACAGCAGGATTTCTCTCTGTCCACCAACACTATTCATGAGGAAATCTGTCAATCACTGCAGATCTACATGTGCCATCAATGTTTTATCATTGTATATTTGAAGCCACTGAAATTTGGGGACCAGAAAATATTTGGGAATAAAAAGTATTTTGATGTAGACAAAGCACTAACTGTTCAATACAGAGCTCTATAGTTAATTGTCAATGAGTGATGTAAAGGACCAGGACATACCAGTGTCTTGCATGTTTACTATAAACCATTTGCCAAAGCAGTCAATGAGCAGTATATCATTTTGAATGTCTTGTTGCCATCTTCCAGGCAGCCATTAGTTTTTTTCATTACATGGTGGAATGAAAATCAATTTGTAGAGACTTGAAATCCTCTCAAGTATGATATTCATGTGATCATTATGGGTTTTTTTTATTATTGTCAGAATCATAATATTTCATGGCAATGCTGAGCAGATTTTTCAAACCAATCTACCATCACAAATGAAAGTTAAAGGGGCCATTTGGAAGTTTTCTCTGCTCTAAACGTGGTGGTGATTGTTGCTTGACGAGAGCTTCAGCCATCATTGTGTTTACAAGACAAGAGGTTATATTACGCCCTCTGGGCAGCTAACTTCTTAAGGGCAGACTAGACGCTACAGTGACTCGGTATTGGAAAGTGAAAAGGTGGTCCAACCAGACTGTGGCTAGCTGCTTAGCATGCTAACTTCAATAGAAGAAAAGCAGTTAATATTGGCATTGCTTTCCACCTCTGGAGACAGTAAACAAACAGCTGTTAATTCTAACATTGGCTATGTACCAATAGCATAACACACAAATAGCTCCTTTAATTCTTATGCTGTGTGGTAATGAATGGAAACCAGTGGGGGCATCAAAAGAATAGTTCAGCCTTCCGGGGCTTGCACGTATTTGCTTTCTTTCCAAGGAACATGAGAAGATTGACTTCAATCTGATGTTTGTATGGAGTCAGGATATGGTTAGCTTCATTTAGCATATTTAACATTTATCGTGTTTGTTTAATCTGTATACACAAAGAAATGTAAACGGACAATATGTAGTTTTAGGGGAGTGATGTTTTATCCGTTCATCGAGCAGCATCTCTGACTACATAGAAGATGTTGAATTATTTCTTTGAAAAATCTGAAACAAAAGATTTGTAAAATGGTCAAAAGTAATGTAAAGTATTTGTAGGTATGTAGTAAATAGATACAGCACACATGAACACTGACGTGTTTTTAGCTGTGATCAGCTGATTGTGTTTCTAACCCTTTAATTTGGCTTGTCTCAACACAAATGAATGTCTTCATGATTAATATAAGCTGTTTACTACACCACATCATTTTTTAGTAGTATTCACTGTGTCACTGAGCCTGCGAGAGACAATTCAGTGCGGCCTTTAACCAGTATAGACTGCTCATAATGAAGTATGTAAAGGTGCCAAAAGCCAACATTATGTGCCATATTTTAACCTTTCACTGTTTTCATGCACTGAAAAAATGGACAGGTAATAGTTAAAGGACATGATACTCATTGTTATTGTTTACATTTCTCATACAAATGCAATAATGTGCATGTGTCACTATGAAATATCAACAACTGGAGCTGGAGAGATGAAACAATAACTGCAGAAGTTTGACAGACAGAGTTTCTGAGCTCTAGAAGAAACGACTTGTTTCATTGTTTTTTCGGCCGTTCGCAAATCCGCTTAGAGGTGGGGCAACGTTTTTATGAGTGAGTATGGTGGCCCGTACTCACTCAGATTCAAACAGACAAAACACCACACATGCAGACAGACAAAAATACAAACAATTTGAAAACATGTGCTGCAAATACTCAACACAATGGAAGCGTTTCCAGGGGACACTAAAAGTGATGAACCTGGCTGGGACACACAAATGCGCATGGCTGTATTAAAAGTAAAAAGTTATTTTTAGGGCACTTTTTGCCTTTATTCCGATAGAGACAGTGAGAGAGACACAAGTTGCAGTGCGTTGAGCTCTCAGGGCCACCGTAAGTGAGCCACCATTCAGCTTGCAACATGGTGCAGCTCACATCCTGCTGTTGGTGTCACGCAGCCGCGCTGATTGACAGTTTGTGGCAGTAAAGTGTCGACAAACAGGGAACAAAGGCAGTGAGGAAGAGGCAAACATGAATATAAACAGTATAAGACTTAATGTATTAAAAGTCAGCTTTGCAAATGTATAATGGCCAAGGAAATACATTCAGTGTGTTGTTTAAACCTCAGATACACACAGTGTGTAAATATAACTTCTTGTGTTGAAAATATCCACAGGGTGTCTTTAAGTCGAGCTGTTAATTCACTGTTTCGTAGCCTATTAAAAACACTGAAATCAGACTTTACAGATATGTTAATTAGAATCATTTCAAAATAGTTTTAGAAAAATAGAAAATATGTATTAAACTTTGTTCTTTAGAGAAAAAAAAAGCACCTACTTACTGTCAGTAACCCACTTACTTAAAACGGGGAAACTCAGTTCATCCTTCAGCGTCATTGTGAACCTGAGCGAACAGCGTTATTCTGCCACTGTTGTAAACTTGTGTCACTTACACTGAGTTAACCTAAATATTTAACTTGAATATTTTTTCACCCCTGGTGTGACCTAGCTAAACCAAACACACCAAAAACTTCCTCCACATGCGTCACAGTGAGGACTGAGCTGCTGTAGTCAACATTTTATTATCTAACAAATGAAACTAGTTTCGTTCACCCAGTGATTCTTTTCATTGTTTACTTTCACAGGTTTTGTGTATTTGCATACGAGGTATGAACAAGTATTATTTAAGCAGTCCAGCTCTGATTTTGTCCATTGTTGCCACTGTAAGTGAGCTTTTTTATATTGACACTTTTATTTTGACACAGTATTTGTGATGTCATACATTGTAAATGTTGTACAGAATCTAGTTACTATTTATGTGCAAGTCATCCGGCTTATTATGAAGTCTCTTTGAGAGATCTGACACAAAACAACAAACTATGTGCTGTAGATTATAATAATCACAATATATAGTGCACTTAAAGTGTCATGTTCAAAGTATTTACCTGGAATAATGATATTAAACATGATGGAAAAATAATAGTCTGTCACTACTCACGTGTTCACTTTCTTTTACTCGTGTACCGCACATGGAACTATAGGTGACGATGTTGTACAAACTAGATGTGTAAATAAAACTCATTCGCTTTGGCATGATGACGTTGGTCCTGGTTGTTTGTTCTGTCCTCTGGTAGATTCATGGTTCTTTGGAAATGAGACACACCCAGGTGAAACGATTTAGAAATTATGGGATGGTTATCTGGTGCTTTCATCAGCAATTTAAACTAGTTTCCCAGTTTATTAGGCACATTCATTTGTATTTCATGTTATCATACACAGTGTAGTCAATGTGCTCAATAGAAATAATAGAAGAATTTAAAAAAAAGTAAAAGTAAGCTGTTGTTGTGCCACGACTGACATTCAAGTTCCCTTCAGGTGCGGTGCACACACAGGGATAATACAGGGAACTTTTCAAAACAGGGCCACGATACTGGGTACAGTAATGAACCCTTTTCACGGGTGTTGTTAATTACCTTAACAGAAGCTCAGCAGTATGATAAGTCAAAATTTCTTCTTTGAAAAAGATATTGATATTATACTCCAGTGGTGCAAATCCTCAAACAAATTTGCAGGTAATTAAATGACAATTTGCCCAGTTGGTAATCCAGCCTCGCTCTAATCCCAAGGAAAAGTACAGCCAAGACAAACAATACACCAGCAGAGTCTATTACCACACACACTGCACACAACACTGTCAGGCTCCTGCAACTGTAAGAAGAGTTACTCAAAAAAGCAATGAAGGGGTTTTTGCTATTAATGTAGGCAAAGCAGATGTTTTTATTCATCCTAGCAGAAAAGCACAGATGTAAAAAATAACATTAATGATGATTCAGTTCATTTACACTCTTTCTTACACCCCTGTGATGTAGCGCTCTGTGTAGGCGTCATTCACAGGTGTAGTTCAGGTCTCTTTCAGGTGAGACTTGGGTTTTTGTTGTCATACAGGAAGAGCAGCTTCTGAAAAAAAAACAAACGGGTAAAGATAAAGTCAGTCAGTAACTGGTATTCTCCTTAACCTGTCGCTAAAGGCTGGACCAGGAGAGTTAATAACAGTTACTGCCTGAGCTTTCCTCTGGTGCCACCATGAGGTTGAAATTTTAACAACTGTTGGATAGATAATGAAAGTTGGCACTTTCACCTCCCACCAGCCTCAGCTATAGCAGAGCCATCGTGATTTTACACATGCAGAGATTTTAACAGCTGTGCTTTCAGGAGAAAACATCTGGATTTAACTGATACATACTGCTAGCTACATGTTAAAATACCAGCATTACAACAGCAGTGTTAATTTCAGGGAACCTAGTTGTTGATCATTAGTTGTAGATCATCAGGGTTCGACTCACTGACAACATGACTGCAGTTGAGGACAGCCCTGGACACACACAGTGTTATCTGTATAATAAATTGTCACTGTTTCTTCTCATCATATTAAACCTGTTGTCACTCTGAACAGAATCAGCCAGCTCCTCCTGCTTCACTCTGCGGAGGTGGAGCGTGATCTTTCTCCTCGCTGTCCACCATGTCTTCATTTTCCCTCCAGACCTTTGAATCTTCAGTGTAATCTGGACTGAGAACCCTCTGAAAGATTTTCAGCTGATCTGTCACAAACATGATAACTGTCTCCTCAAGCAGCTGTAACATAATAACATGGAAGATGAACTTTGATAAATTGCCTTTCAGAAAAGGCACAGCTGGTGTGAGTCAGGTCTCTCATGCTGGATGCTGATTGACAGAGAGGAGCAGCAGCAGGGTGAGACACAAACATGATGGTTTGATCATTTCTATTTGTCATCGCTGAGAGTCTAATTTTATAATTAGTTGTAAAATTTGAACTTTACCTTTGGCCAGCTGGGTGACGATCATGCGAGATGAAACATCAGAGTATGAGGTGAGTAAAAGACTAGAGTACAGATATCTGTTTATTCATATGAATTCTGAATGAACTCAGCATCCGAAGAGCAGCAATATTGATAAAAATATATATAACAAATATACATAAAATATTTTGGATAAATTAGTAACACGTTGTTGTTCATAAAAGAGTTGTGTCTGCCTTTACAGTGAAACAACAACAACATAAAAACATTAAAGAATCATAGATTTCCAGTGCCACATATGTTCTGGGCTGGACTGAATAAATGGTAATTTCCCATCAACTTAGTATCAAAGTATAAACCTGTAAACCAGTGTTGTTGTCTAGCAGAGACAATAGATCAGGTGGTGCAGATTTATCCTGGTGAAATTGAATTACTATCACTCCCATATAGAGCAGTAAACATCTTCATGAGTCCAGCATCAACACCTCAAGTTATAAAACATTTAAAACTAAATCATTTTTATCAATGTTGGTATAGATTAAGGTTTATAAAAAATACTTACATACTCTTAGATGAATTAATTAGATATAAAAGTCATGCATTGAAAATGTCACTTAAGTAAAAGTATTCAAGTATCATTAGCAAAATGTACTTAAAGTATATGTAAAGGTCAACAAAACAACACGTTTATATGAATGGATTATAATCACTGGTGCAATAATGTGTAAGTAGCAGTTTGTAGCTGGTCAAAGTGAAGCGAATTTTAATCTTCATATATTGATGATAGTTTAATGTATAACAGTGCATCATATCTAATGAGCCCATAAGTGTAAGTAAAATACTTCCTAAATGCAGTGGAGTAGCAGTAGGTAAGAAAACAGCATGAAATGAAAATACTCTAAACATACTAAAAAAAGTTAAACCAGCAAGTTCCACCATGGCTGAATTTTCTTGTGATATTTATAATAAATAAATAAAAAGCTTAATGTACATTTTTACATATATCAAGTTTGGGCTTCTAATAGAAGAAAAGACAGATATCCATATATTGAGTCTAAGTGTTGTTACACTCCGGTCCAGTGGGTGGCGGTAATGCCCTGTGTGCTTCGATTTATCCGCCACCAAAATGCTCATTTCACAGAAGAAATATTTTTCTTTTCGGAAGAAGATCCCGACAAAGCGGCCCTATTTCTTTTCAGCCAGAAAAAGTCGAAGAATCCGAAAACCAACGATGTACGCCAGAACAAACACCGGCAGCACACACGGAGACTTTCAAGATAGAAACGGAGTAAATTATGTGACATCGACAGAGTCCTTCGGTCACTGCTCTCAATTGTTCTGGAAAAAGGATCCCAACGACTCCGGAGTAAGAAAGCCAGCTGCCACCACCGTTAGCTAGCGAGCCCAGCTGACAATTAGCTGTATCAGACGGCTAATGGAGCAGCAGCTTGATTACTAAGCATTGAGCCAGCTATCTCTTTTACACATGTTTGTTGGTTGAGTTTAGCAACACCGGGTAATAATATGCTACAAGTTGTGTGACAGAACAGCAAACCTGCAAACATAGCCTCCGTCATGCTGAGCGGCTCATGGCCTAGTTTGACTCTTAGCTGCCGAGCTAAGTGGCTAGTAATTATGAGCTGCTGCACATTATATCTGTTACACTCCATTAATGGTTTGGTGAAATTGTCATTGCGAGTCTATCATTGCTGTGTGCTGAACATGCGCCAGAGGTTTAGGAAAATGTTCATTAATGTAGCCAAACATTAGCGAGCTAATGCTAACATCAGACAACACTGGCTAAATGGGTACGGTTAGCTAACACCGGAGCCTGTGCAAAACAAGGCAGCGCTGGAAAGCTGTATTTTGCTTTTGGGCACAGCCTTGTATAAAACTGTTATTTTAAAATGGCCAGCTCCAATGTGTTGAACAGCAGTGAATTTATTTGAGCAGTTAAGGCAAAAGTGCATGCACGCGGCCTGCAATATTGTTAGCGAACAGCGCAAAGTAAACACGACCGGGCTGTCCCACAGGAAACGGTAGCGGATGACGCCCCGCGGAGGACTTTGAAAGACCTCTTTGTGATGCCAGACTGTGCGGTTCATTCATGGTCGCTCTCTGCCGAGAGATTATCTGCACAGCGCACACAGACACCCACACATTAATTTATATATGCTAACATTTTTTATATTTGAATGTGAGCGAATTTACAGGTGACAGTTGTATGATCTTTCCTCCTCCTGCCAGTCAATCTGCATCTAATTACACAGTGTACGGGGATATCGGGTAATCTCAACTGAGTTGCTGAATTTCCCCAACATTTTTTAACATCAATGATTTTCATTATGTTTTTGTGTGACCCAGCTGGACACACTGAGGAACACTTAGGCGCTCTTCATGAATAGCAGTATGGAAATGATTTGGAGGGAAATGACAAGCAGATTCTTTCTAGAGGGGTGTGTGTTTTTCCCTCTTTTTAAAAAGACAAAAAACAAACTACTAATATGTCAATTAAGTTCTTTAAAGTGTAGGTCCATGTATTGATGCACAACTTTTATTTTCGCGGTGTCTCTTTAAATTAATTTTTGTTATTTCTGTTGTCTGATATTGAAACCACTCTGGCTGAGAGAACTCATTGGTTTGCAACTTACAAAAACTAACTTTGATAACACATAAATATAGCATTAAGAGCTGTGCTGCAGATGCAGATATACTGCAAATGGTTGACAACAGCAGAAGTTTCTGGTGAACTCTAAAATTGCATGCCCTTACAGAACATTAGCCGGCTCTGTTTGTTTTAGCTGGTTGCACAGGTCCAGTTTTATAGGAGGCTGTACATCCATTGTCAGCCTTTTCCTAATTAGCAGTGTGTAGTGATCAAGGAGAACTTGCATTGTTGTGAATCATTTGTAGTGTCTCTGTTGATTTGTTTGCATTTTTGTATTAGCAAGGTGATTCTACCAGCCATGTTCACTATTGGTCAAAAGTCTCAGAAAACCCAATTCTTCTTCTTTTTTTAAACTACAGGTGCAGCATATTTGCGGGAACTTCTGCAACAGTGTTCGAACAAACTTTCCATTATATAAATAACATCATGAGCATGTTCAGCTACTGAATTAGTAAAAAAAATATTTAGATTAAATTCACATTCAATGAGTACTTGATTTCAAAATGTAGTTGTTTATTTGTGCTTTGCTTTGATTCCAGAAAGACAATGAATTATGTAAATTTACAGCCAAATACAAAAAACAGAGGTTCTCTAAAACTTTTGACTGTTTGTGTCTGTGTTGTCAGATTGTTCAATGTGTTTCTTAATTTGCAGCAGTTTCTCTTGATGTGTTGACAAAGTCATGGAGATGCTTACTTCACTTTCTTGTGGTGTTGTCCTCTTGCATTTGTTTTCTGAGGTTTCACTGAGACCCAGTCAACAAACTTTGTAAACTTGTACAAAGAAGTGCATTTGAAGAAAACACAGTAAAATGATGTTTAAAATATGGCACTGCACCAGTAAGAAGTTATTTGAGAGAACTTATTCACCTGCCGACACATCAGAGCCGAGCATGGAGAAGTTTGTTTGTACACTTGACTCGGGGTTCTGTTCCCGGTCATTTTGTTGCGTAAAGCTTTGTGCTCATTTTTAGTTTGGTTATTTTCAAATGTGATTTACAAACTGGGCCGGTCAACTTGTCCACGTGCGTCTTGTGCTGCGAGTTCTTGCTGTCCAGAGAAAGGAGCAGAAAAGACAGAATATAGACAGTGTGCTGCATCAGCTTAGAGGGCTACCTCAGGATAAATAAATATAGCTTTGTGTCTCAGGCCATGTATGGATCACACATACAGCAGCACCATGTGGGAGTAGACAGTGATAAAACAAAAAGGTGACAGACCTGATATGGAAATGCAGGGGAAAAGACAGACTACAATAAGAGGCTATCCTAACCCTGAGACATTTTAAACTTTGGTTGCACAGCACAACAACATAGAACAGTTTGTCTTTGTCATTTATGTAATGCAATCTGATGATACACTTGGTCGTTTCAGTCATGTATTTACTCACATCACATTTGACATCTTCTCTGTTAGCAGCAACCTCCGAATAACTACATGAGAAATACTTAGTTCTGTACAAAATGATATCTTATATATGCATGTTGTACTTTGTTTTAATATGTTTGTCTCCTCTCTCACAGCCGAGTTCGACCATCAGCTGGTGCGATCAGCTCCCCACGTCCTCAGCAGCCCTCTCCAGCTCCAGTCTCTCCTCAACGTCACTCTCCAGCTCCAGTCTCTCCATGGAGTCCCGAGCGCCGGCACCGGCGACAACGGCGTCAGACGACATGGAGTCAGACGAGAGACCGTACGTGTGCGACCTGTGCAGCTGTGCCTACAAGCATGCCAGCTCCCTGCTCAACCACAAGCTCACCCACAAAACTGGAGACTTCAGGTAAGGACTAAGAATATTCTGTCCTCCAGGCATCCACTGTTTTCAGCTGATGTCAGTAAAGATGTTGTTTAGCAAGACACAGAACTCCTGACACCTCAGTGTATGTCACTGCACTTGGAGAGCATGAGTGAAATACCTGTAATATCAGAACCCCTTTTCTGTGGTGGCCCAGAGGGTCAAAAACACAACAGCAGTTCAGAAAATACCACGTTTCACAAAACAAAACATTTCAGACTGCGGGAAAAAAATTACTTAATTTACTTCTTGGGTGTGATTGGACAGAACAAAGTCCCTGGACACAGTTCAATGTCATTTCTATTGAGTTTTACTCTCAGCAGTGTCCTTATACTCTTCATGCCACCTTTGTTTTAATAAGGTCAAAGCCTGCTTCCAGAGGAGTTGCAAAAATTTGGAGGGAACTGAAATTTCTTTCCATAATATGGACAATACATAATTGCTCGTAGAAGGGGGAGATGATGCCATGGCCTGTCCAGCACAAACCCTAGTTGGAAATCGCACAACAACACACAATAAAACCGCAGAGAAGAGGCAGCAGTAGGAAATTGTCTTGTCAAGGCGTCACTCTTTCAATAAAGCTAAAAGTCTAAATGTTCAGTCAGTCATCTAAGGGACTTCCATCCAGCTGACCATTGTAGTTAACTTTCATACAGCGAGACAGCCAACCAGAGCAGAGTTTACAGCTGGTCATATCTAACACCAGTCTGCGTCAACACATCCACTGAATAAACTCTGAATTGACTTGAGTTCTGTCCAATCACAAAAGAGATGGCAGCGTGCACGATTTGCTGCAAGTGGTGGTTCTTTATAGTGTGTGTTTGTTTTGTCTTATTTTATATTTTTATCCTGAATGTTTGTGCCACTACGGAGATGCATTAATTTTAGTTGCATAGCTGTGCAGTGACAAATAAACGCATTCTGTTCTATTTGGTTAAATGTCACTCAGGGCCACCGTACTTTTCCTTCTCTAACCTCCGCACCGTTTTCATCTCCAAAACTCAGGTGCGACTTCTGCAGCAAGCCCTACACCAACTACATGTCCCTGCGCAACCACATGCGAATCCACGGTCAGAAGCGCTACATGTGTGACTTGTGTGGGAAGGCCTTCCGTCTGGCCCGGTACCTACGTAACCACCAGAGGATCCATGACGACGGGCCCAACCGCTTCGACTGTCCCTCCTGCTGCAAGAGCTACAGGACCATGCTGGAGCTGGCCCAGCATCGCTGCACTGCCGCTGTGTCCAACCAGGTGGGTGTGTGTTTGTGTGTGTGTGTGTATGTGAGAGTGAGAGAAGCTGCTCTGAGAGGAGTGGATGATGTGTGTCGGGCTGCATTAATGTTGATACTGTCTCAATTCTGTGAGAGTCTGAACATTTTCTATCGAAGTGAAATGTGATATTTATTTCAAGGTGTGTTGAAAGTGACTGATACTGAGATCAAATTCATGAACCACATCTTCTCTCAGAGGAGGTGAACAAAATTTCTGCTCATCTCCTGATCAGCTGTTCCTCTGTGATGTGTCTGACCTTTGCTCTTCTCTCCTTTTACTCATTATTGTTTCTAAACAGCTGTAGTCTGTCTTCTATATTAACAGTAGTATGTGATTTATTAAGTCTGAAATTACATAAACCAGTGAAATCAATGCAAAAATCAGAGTGTGTTCACACAAGATGACATACAGCTAATGGTACTGAAAAGACTAAAACAGCTGATCACTGTAGCTTTTAGCAAACATTACTCAAACGGAAATGGTGCATTTTTTTGGGGCTATTTTCAGAGACTGATTAAACGCACAGTCTGTAACTTCTGCCTCTAGGGGTCTCTCAAAAACAAAACAATAACAAAAGATGCCCTTTGGTGATGTCGTGAAGTAGCGTGGGATCTTGGGAGTTGTTGTATTCACCACCTTTGCAGTGAGCTTCTCCTGGTTTGGATTCCTTCAGTGGCAGTGGTTCAGGAGGTTTTTACCCGGAGCTGAATTATCCACAGAGGTCTCCTCCTCCACAAAACAAACAGACCTTGTGATTATAACCTGTGAAAACACTGAAAGTTTCACTTTAAAAATCAGAGATTAACAGACGCTATTCAATGACACAGGACAGGACGTCTCCAGCAGCTGGGAGCTGAGCTGTCTAACATTTCCTCAGCTTGTTTCTCTGATAACTTCAACCAGACGTCCGACGACTAAAATCCTTCATCTGCTTCAAATAAATAGTTGAAAACCACAAAGGTGTAAAAGGTGTATGTGGCTTAAAATTAGATGAAAGTCAACGTTGAGCTTCTGTCAGACAAAACTGACACATGTGCATAGAGGATATGATGTCATTGACAGGCAACCAGTGAAACATTACCATAATTAAAATCACAGATTTCACTGGTTTGTAAATTGATGGAAACATTTCGTAAAATATGTAAGAACACAACTCAACAAAATATAGAACATAGGTCTAGTTGTTTTTTAGACATTTTCATGTGGAAATGTTACAGTTTACAGCTTTGATACGCAAGAAAAATATAGAGTATGACTGCACTTATACATTTTAGAGAGTTGTGTTAGTGAAATAACTTTAAGGAGCAAGTTGCTTCAGCAGGACGACAGAATATCTCACATGTGACCTGTCCCACTTCCACCTCCCTTCATGAAGGCACCCTGACAAACCACTTGGTGGCTCTAGTGCAAAAGGGCCGGAGCCCTCCAGGCCCCTGTGATTTTTAATGCAGTGATTATTTTAGTCTGAATACTTGTTAAAATTGTTTTTCCTCAGCATGGTAGCGACTCGACTCAACTCAACTCTCCTCTACTTGCTTTTGGTATCAGGTGTTCGCTTGGAACTTCAGCTGAGCTTATAATAAAGAAAAGTACCAGGTACAAGGCCATAGCCACAACCTTTGCCCGATGGAAAACCAATAAAGTTGAGTAAGGTTGAGCCAGTACCATGTAGTGGAAAAATGTCCTGATGCATCAACACACCTGGTCCTGATGTTTTCTGCTTGACACTAGTGCTCAGGTGTGTAACAGCATGTAACATCAGTCACTGCATGAGGTCTGACCAGGGACCAGTTGCAGAAACAAAAGGAGGGGACAGAAACCATTTACAAATTTCTGCTCATACTTGCAGAGTCAGTAAACTCCTCAATAATGTCCCACTTAGATTTAAATTTAGTGATATTGCATAAAAGTGAATAGACTTTGGCTCCATAAACTCTCCTATGTGACGACATCTACAAACAGCAGAATCTAAGAAGTGAAGCTGATTAACGGAGTAAATCACAATCTTGGAACAAAATTACTTTTTTTTTTTAAAAGGGCTTTTGAAAAGATCTTAAAATTAAACTTGGCATTTGAATTCTACATCCAAAATAATCCACTGTTAATCCCACTAATGCAACACTGTAATTGATCAGTAAGTGTGTGGGCCTGTGTGTGTGACGGTGTGTTTGGAAAAGTGACAGTGTGTTGTGAACTAACTTGCTGACTGGCTGGTATCACAGTGTGAGAGAGGTGCCATATCCCTTTTAATTACTGAATGAAATCAAAGCCTGTTAATATAAATGCAATTAATTAATGATACATATTCTTCACACAGGAAACCAAGTACACTGATACATTTAAACCAACCTGTGTGAAGAAAATCTGAAAGATTAGGAGAGCAAGAGCCCACAGGCTAAATGCACTGTTGTACTGTAAGATAGAAGATGTCTCTGCTGCAGTTTACACTGACTTCATATCACTGATTTGATGGATTGGGAGCGTATTTTCCATTAAGCTGCTAAAATACTATTCAGAATGATGTGTAATTAATGTTAAGCATTGTTCTCATTAAGTATGTTAACAAGGTGTATCACTGTTGTTCCTACACTAATGAGGAGCGTCACACTCTTTAACTAAACCCCTCCAGGTAAATCTTGTTTTTTAAATGAATCTCCACCTGGTCTTAAAGGTGAGACTCAGTGTTTTATTTCTGTGAAATCTTTGCATCAAGTTGGAGGAGCCACAAGGGACAGGTTAGAAAAGGATGCTCAAAATTTAAGCAGCAGATGGCACAACATGAATATATGTTTACAAAGTATGTGTGTAGCGTGTGTGTGTATATGTATGTATATATACACTCACCGGCCACTTTATTAGGTACACCTTGCTAGTACCGGATTGGACCCCCTTTGCCTTCAGAACTCCCTTAATTCTTAATTCAACAAGGTGCTGGAAACATTCCTCAGAGGTTTTGGTCCATATTGACATGATAGCATCACACAGTTGCTGCAGATTTGTCTGCTGCACATCCATGATGCAAATCTCCTGTTCCACCACATCCCAAAGGTGCTTTATTGGATTGAGATCTGGTGACTGTGGAGGCCATTTGAGTTCAGAGAACTCATCGTCATGTTGAAGAAACCAGTTTGATTGAGATGATTTGAGCTGTGTGACATGGCACGTTATCCTGCTGGAAGTAGCCATCAGAAGATGGGTGCACTGTGGTCATAAAGGGATGGACATAGTCAGCAACAATACTGTGGCATTCAAACAAAGCTCAACTGGTACTAAAGGGCCTAAGGTGTGCCAAGAAAATATCCCCCACACCATTACACCACCAGCAGCAGCCTGAACCGTAGATACAAGGCTGGATGAATCCATGCTTTCATGTTGTTTTCGTCAAATTCTGACTGTCATCCGAATGTCGCAGCAGAAATCGAGACTCATCAGACCAGGCACTGTTTTTCCAATCTTCTATTGTCCAATGTTGGTGAGCCGGGGCGGATTGTAGCCTCAGTTTCCTGTTCTCAGCTGACAGGAGTGGCCCCCGGTGTGGTCCTCTGCTGCTGTAGCCCATCTGCTTCAAGGTTTCACGTGTTGTGCGTTCAGAGATGCTCTTCTGCATACCTCGGTTGTAACGACTGGTTATTTGAGTTACTGTTGCCTTTCTATCAGCTCAAACCAGTCTGGCCATTCTCCTCTGACCTCTGGCATCAACGAGGCATTTTGGCCTTGTTATATATATACACACTCAATGAGCAGCTAATTCATGCAATTATTAAATAAATATTAAGCAGCCAATCATGTGGCAGCAGGAGAATGTATAAAATCCTGCAGATACAGGCCAGAAGCTTCAGTTAATGTTCACATGAAACATCAGAATGAGGAAAAAGTGTGATATCAGTGACTGACTGTGGCATGATTCGTGGTGACACAGGGTGGCTGAGTGTACATGGTCAAAATAAAAACATCCAGTGAGCATCAGTTCTGTGGACAGAGACACCTTTCTGTCAGCTCTAATCTTTTTCTACCAAGAACATGCAACATCAGATAACATTACTGACAGACACAGAACTTTGATATTCAGAGGATGATTGAGTCATTTGACCTGTTGCACTCCTATTCATAAGAAACAGCTTGCAGAAGAAACTGCTTTACTTATCAGGAGATGCAGTGTGTGCTCCCATAGATGCAGGTTGTTGAATAAGACTTTGCATTAAAATATCTTCCTATGTCTTTCACATTGTTTTAATTCATACATATAAAATGTAAAACATCATAGTTCTCGTTATCAGAGGTAAGTTTTCACTTTTGTTTATGCCCCCCCCCCCCCCCCCTCTGATTGACGTGAACAGAATATGAACGGAAGCTCCTGACCTGTATCAATAGGATTGTATGCACTGCACTGCTGACACATGATTGGCTAATTGCATTAATAGGCAGGTATACAGGAGTTCCTATTATAATTCCTAATAAAAGTCTCTGTAAGTGTATGTATATACATACATACACACACACACAAACATATATATGAAATGTTGTCACAAGGTGAGTTGTACTTGTGACGAGGATCCTGAAGTTACTGTGTAAAGTTGGTGGAATACACTACAAACTATCAGTCACAGCAGTGCTGTTTGTCGTCTTGTGCATTAATTGGATCAACGTTTTTAACAATTTCAACATAAATGGAATGAAATAGCGTTTGCGTCTTTTCTGATTCTGTGGTGAAGTAATTGGCCCAGTACAGGGGAAACACTGGGGTGTGAGTGTTGATGTGCATGTATGACATGGTATATTTTCTATTATATGCTTTGATGAAATGTGTGCATGTAACATAATGTAGCCCACTTCTCTTGACCCTCTGTCCTCTCTCCAGCCACAGTTTTTACTGCGCCCCACCCTCCTGTACTGAACGTGGGCTGTGGAGTCAGGGTTAGACCAGGGTTAGGCTCAGTTTAGGCAAAGGGTCAGGGCTCAGATATCAGAGAATGGATGCACTTCAGTTGATTATCCTCACAAGTATAGTAATCCAATTATATGTGTGTTTGTGCGTGTGTGTACGTGTGTGTCTGTGTGTGCGTGTGGGGTTTGGTTCATAAGAACCGGTTCAACTGCCCGTCCTGCTTTAAGAGCTACCGAACCATGCTGGACCTGGCCCAGCACCGGTGCAGCGCTGCGACCAAAAACCAGGTTGGTGTGAGCATGAGTGAGCGTGTGTGTGTGTGTGTGTGTGTGTGTGTGTCTGTGTGTGTTGTGTGTGAGGCGGCGTCAGTGTAGCTGTGAGGAAGGGCCGACCTGTGCAGGAGTGTTATATGTGATGGTCACGATCAACTGGTTCAACCACCCCCTGCGCCTGTTTTAAACTTCAGCCACTGTGTGGTGCTGTTGTTATTACAGGCAGCGTTTTAACATTAGAGTAAACACAGACGATGATGACTGATGTCAGAGTGTCTGTCTGACCATTGCATCTAAAATCTTAGTTTGGAAATAATTCAACTTTATCAGAAAGAGGAAAATTCTATTTCCCTACAACTTGGGTCTCATGTTTGACCTCTAATATTAAGGCTACAGTCCCAAGTATGCTGAATCCCCAGACATGCAACATTCAAACCTAATCCTGGGGCCCCGTCTTGTAGCGGGGTCCTGAGTTTAGAATCGAGTCTAGTTTAATATTTAAGTGTATTTATTGGACTTAGTTCTACTGAATTTCTATCACATTGAGCTACCACAAAGTAAGTGGCCACAGCTCATCTTTGCCCAGGGGCCCTGTTGTGGATGAATCCAGCTCTGACCAGTAGGGTGTCCACAGGTCATGAATGGGTTTTGAACATGTCCATTTTATTAAAACTTCTTATTTTGGAAGTGAAAATGAAAGTACACATTAAAGAATAGGTTCTGTCTTTAATACTGACAGAGTGAACATATCTCTTATTAGCTGAAGCTGATCCGAAGCTTCATCAGTTTATTATTTTCTGTGCTTTTATTATGGAACTTCCTGCCCTTTCAAATGTTAACCCAATGCATTATAAAAGTACTTCAACTTTAATTTGTCAAACTTGACTCAAGTGGTGAACGTAAAAACACAATTGATCGAATCGATGACTAGAAAGGTCCACTCATGTTTCCTTTTCACTTCCAAGTCAGTGTTCTGTATAAATGTATGAAACCACTGTCATTTCATTTTATGAACCCCACTGTCTCAGCAGGACATCTGGTCTGTAAAATGTAAACATCCCTGATATGAATGATGGTCTGAACTGTTAAGATAAGACCTGAGTTGTAAAGCAAAGACTGAATTTTCCTACAAGCATGATGAGGCAAAGTTAAAGCATAGAGGTCTCCTGTCGCTGCAAACCTCGAGGGAAAAGGTCGGTTAGAAGGTCAGGGTTAGTGGACAGGTTGACCAGACACACATCTTCTGTTGTTGTCATGGTTAGAGGAGATAGACACAGGTTAATGTTGGATGTCGACATTCTGTTCAGCTATAATCTGTAGAGTTGGTAATTTGGCAAATCTTTGTGAGTGTATTTGTGTGTGTATGTGTGTGTGTACGACTTGATCACTCCATCTCCTCATGTCAGGGCAGTGAGATTTAAGGAGTCAGTCAGTATTAAGATGCATTAACTTCATTTACACTGAACAGTACAAGAAGCTTGGAGAATCTGATTCATTGTGGAGAGGAACAACAGTTCATCACATTCATCTGTCCCCTCTCCTCCGCTCTGTGACTTCTCTCTCTCTCTCTCTCTCTCTCTCTCTCTCTCTCTCTCTCTCGTCACAAAGTCTCTGCATGAATGTGGCACAAACTGTGTTAAGTCTGAAATGATTTTAAAACATCCCTCTTCCCCCTCTCTTTCTCTCTTCACCCCTCCTCCCATCCAGTCTGGCGGCCGTCGTTCCAATTTCTCCGCCAATCCTCGCCGTCAGCAACAGCAGCAGCAGAACAGTGCTAACTCCATGATGCAACCGCAGCATGGAGGACACGGCCAGCAGGATCCTCTGCCCTCCCACTGCGTGTCGCCAATGTCTCAGGGAGGGCAGGGCGGCAGCCAGTCTGTGCCTGACCCCCACCAGGTAGGGAGGAGAAATCAGCTCACATGCCACGTCCACACTACTATGTTTTCATTTTAAAACGCATCTCTTCTGCTACCTTTCCTCATCCTGTCCACACAACTCTGGCTTTTTTGAGCACTGAAAACAGGGACTTCTGGAAACCCTGCTGAACCTGTTTTAGTTTGAAAGCTCTGGGGTTGTGTTGTCGTCCAGACAGGCGAAAATGGAGACATTTGGAATGGATGACATAGACACCCACTGTCGCTCCCTGATAGGGCCTCGACTACAAGTGATGGAAGCAACATGAATTATAAATTACAAGTGTTACTGACCTTGTTGTTTTTGCTAGTAGCAGCTCTTCGGTTAAATTCTGCATTTTAAAGCTACAACTCTCTTTGCTGTTCCTTGTTCAGAGGATTTTTTGCAGCTAATCAACTGCAGAATAGACAATCTGCTTCCTGTTTACACTGGCTCGCGCACGCCCAGTGGATGTGAATGGTCATGTATGTGTGTATTTTCAGGTGTGGTAGTCAAGCAAGGATTGTTTCTGATATGGAGCTAAAACGAAAACATAATAGTGTGGACGTAATGGGCAGGACAAACACTGAGGGTTCATAATGTTGTTGATATAAGAGTGTGTTGACCTGTGTGTTCCTGCAGGGCCGTCCCAGCTCAGTGTCCTCCCAGAGCAGCCAGCAGAGCATGAGGAGCTCGTCCTCCAACAAACACGTCTCCTCCTCCAGCGCCACCCCATCCTCCTCCTACTCCCTGCTCCAGCCCCTGGTGCCTGAGGTAAAGGAGATGAGCTCGGGATACACTAGGCTGAGCGCCAACCCCATGGTAGGAGAGAGAACCGCCACACACCCGCTGTCCGCTGGCTAGCTGCCTTCTCCCTGTCTGCCTACTAACATCAGGAGAAGAGGGACTAATGTGTCAGTGCTTCATGTGTCCACTGGGACTCTCTGCTCACAGATCACTGTTTCAGTAGAGAGATAAAGTCATCTGCTCTCTGTCTATAGAGAGGCCTGGTGGACACGGTCTTCTTCGTAAATCTTTTGGGTTTTAGTCTGTTGGTGTCATTCAAAATGCTCTTGGGACACTGATGGAAATATGACTTCAAGCTTTGATACAGAGCAAAATGACCCGCTCAAAACATAAGATGTCCTGTCACAGCTTACGCTTGGCCAGTGTGTGCTACACAGATAAATGCCACTCTGTTCTGTTTTTATGTTAGATTTGAGTCTAATTTGCAGTTCAGAAAGACCAACAGAGTGGTGAGTCTGTCTGTATATAGACAATCTAGTGTCAGCCTCACTGTGTACATCGTTTTCCAGACGCATACACACTCAAGTCCTGGCCAACAACTAAAGGCAGTAGTTGTAGACAATAGTCAAACTGTCCCTAGTATCCTTTTAAGCAGATTGCATCAGTGTTGGAAAGTAGTTATTTAAATCAGGGTCTCAGAGCTGCAGAGCTGCTCAACCCAGCACAAAACAGAGAGCTGGGTTACATGTAACCATAGCAACAGCCATCACATCACAAAGGTAGTCTGAGGGTAAAGAAAGTAGTCTGAGGGTAAACGTTGACATTTCTCTCCAACAAATTTCCCAGTGCCCAGAGAAGAAAACCAACAGACTCAAATTCAGTGGATGAGTATTTCCTTTGCTTGGGCTCTAAACTGTTGATCGACTCTGGCGGTAGGAAGCTCTCTAACACTACTAACTGGGGGCTGTGCTGTTAACTTTCACTCTTTCACACTAATCATTCACTCAGCTTCTGTTGTACATCTCAGTGTCGTAGTTTTGGGCTGCACATGAGTCATTCTTCTTCATAACATTTTACTATTTTTCATTCACGATTGAGTTCTGTGGTTAAACTGTTGAGATGCATCAAGTTTGATGATCAGCCGCGACAGCATGGCTGGTATTATTTTCACCGTGTGTGTGTGTGTGTGTGTGATAAGATGCAGACAAGTTCAAAGAAGGGTTGGAACATCAACATGTTGACAGGCGTTAGGCAGCAACAACCTCCGAGCAGCAACCCGCATGATGAAATGACTAAATTTGCATGGTGCCTTCACACCGTCGACGTGAGTGTTTGCCGGTTTTTGTGGCGTTTTCTCTGCGGGGAATCAGCTGTTTTAAAGTGATAGTTCAGGTTATTCGACACAGGGTTGTGTGAGGTCCTTATACATAGTCGGTGTATTACTATTTGGATTTGGATCGGCACCTTCCCAGTTTAGAGAAGCAGCGGGAGCACCAGCACAGAAGCTGACAGATGTGCTACTTTGGGGCTACGGGGGTCAGCTGCAAAAATGTGTTATAGTCACTTTAAAAAAATGCTCACAGAAAAAAGCTAATATCAGTTGAAGTGTACGCTAGGACTCAATATCGCCACAGCTTTCCTGAATCGATTCAGTTAGAGATATTTCAGTTACAATAACAGTTTTGCTCAGATATGAATGAGATTCTCAGAGAACTAATGCTGTAACTTGTTCTTCTAACCTGGTGCATTATTTAAAATATTAATGTTTATATTAGGAATGGAGCCCAGAGCAGTTACATTAATTGATTACATTAACTTTTTCATTCAACGTGGCCAGCAGTTCAGACCCTGTTATTTCTCTAGAAATAATAGGTAGGTAAGTGATGTGCGTTGCTAACGTACCCTGGTGCAGCGGCTACAGTGTGAACTACCGGGTACACACAGCTGCTTCTTCTGTCAGCTTCTGAAATCGAAGCACGTCTGACTTTAGACCTGTGTCCTCAGTGGAGTCACGGCTGCCATGTTTTTTGTCTCTCTCTCGTGACCAGATCTCGTTGTGCGAGAGGGCCGGTCACGAGAGACTTATGAGGTTACAGCCTGACACATCCACAGGAGACTGTAAAAGACATATATTAAAAGATCGATCTCAGGATTTTATGAATCGATATGGGATTATTCAAATGAAGATCGTTTTGAATTGGAGAATCAGCTTTTTTTCTATCCAGCCCTAGTGTACGCTATATTTTGAATATTTTCACCTCTTTATCTTGCCTTTCCTGTGGCACTACATTTTGTGAACCGTTGAACCAGTGCGTTCCTACACTGTGCTAAGATCTGCCAGGGCCTTTATGAGTAAATGTGCAGACACACAGTTTGTTCCCACAGAGGAAGATTTCAATCCTTCTCATCTGCAGCAGTGTTTTTTAGTTTTTCTGAACTCATCTTTTCCTCATCTATAGGCATCAGTTGGTGTTTTTTAATCTGAAAACTTCACTCCACTGACAGGAATTCTCTCTCTCTCTCTCTCTCTCTCTCTCTCTCCCCCACCTCCCCTCAGCCGAAGCACCAGGACACTTTCTCTCTGGCCCCCCAGCGGCCCCTAACCACCATCAACCCCATTGGCCACTCCCTTCATCCGAACGGAGCACCCACGCTCAAGCCTTCCCCTGTGCCACGCACCATCCAGGCCATGCCCTGGGAACAGCGCTCCCTCTACAATCAATGAGACCCCCCCCCCCAGGAATCAATCACCCCACCTTCACGTCGCATCCACCACCACCCCTACACATCCTCCTCCACCTCCTCCTCCCCACCCCTTTTTGGATCCAGCATCAAGGACGGAGGACTTTGGAGGCCCCTCCACACCTCACCCCTCCTTCGGAACATTGTGTTTGGGATCAGGGAAGGGCACTATTGAGAACTAGTTGAGATTGATTACTGAGTAGTTAGGTTAAAAAAATGTGTTGCCTTGACCCTAATGTATGATCTATGCCATGTACTTGATATAAGTTAAAATGTCCCCACACCAAGAATTTATCTCCCCCTCCTTCTCTCCCACTCTAGTTATGAAAATATCTATCCTTCCCATTATGAATAGTGTCTCTCCTCACCCCCTCCCCCCTTTATCCATATGTTAAATGAAACAAAAGGCTATTTTTTATCAAGAGTGTGTTTCCAACCCTGAACCCCAAAGTTGTCAAAGTAAATGTGACAAAAAGTCCCTTCAGTTTGATATGTTTTTGAACATAAAACCCAATTTTGTTTTTGTAAAATGAGGCTTCTGGAAAGTAAAGGGAAAGGGGGAAACATGAACTTTTTTTTTAATTTTATTTTTTTTTACGTACCCCTTTAACATGCTCCAGAATGAACATTGTGTATATTGTACGTTAGGAGGTGTCATGACTATTTCAGAAAGTTGTTTCCGTTCTATTTGACGTTACAGCACCCACACCTCTCGTCTCTGAGCACCAACAGCAAGGACCACGACTGACAACTGTTGTTCAGCAAAAAAAAAAAAACATGTTTTGACAGTATACGTGCCAGTTTGGCTTCTCTGTGTTTGTGAAGACTGAAGCCCCGCTGTTGAAAAGGACCTCTTCGCCAACCAGCCACGGATATAAGGACAGTTTGGTGCGGTTTCCTTCTTTCAATACACAACTGAGAGCTCAACTTCCTGGTGGCATGTCGACACTGTCGTTTTAATAATATAAAGATAACAGGACATGGCTGTGTCCCGATTCAGGGGCCGCATCCTTCAGAGGACGCCGTCTTAGACCGTGATGACCGAACCAAAATGAGATGGTCTGGTCTATGCAGGATTTTTGCTGTGCATCACCAGCTGTGCCCGCCCTAACTCTTAAGGTCGCCTAGCAACCTTGACGACGTCTTTTTTTTTTTTTTTTTACAATAACTTGAGGTTTTAAGGCCCTTGGTTTTAACAGTTGTACCATTAGCTGTTGAACTGAGCTGAAACCCAATATTTAAAAGTGTAATCCTCAGGCTCTCTGTCAGTGTTTTTTGACTTCATTACCAGCACGCAATGAATCTTGGGATAGGTTGGGCCACAAAGAATCCACCTGTTGGAGCCTTCATTGCCCAGGAAAAGAAGGCTGCAATTGAAGGAGCCTTCGAAATGGGACAGTGTAGTTGCACCACTGCAACGCAGTCGGACTTCCAACACAGCCTCTGAAGGATGCAGCCCCTGAACTGGGAAACAGCTCACGTCTCCACCCCACCCCACTCCCCCCCTTTTTTTTTTCCACCCTAACTGACCATTAACATGTTTGTTCCTTTCACTTTGAAGCACTTTAAGACAAGTGCTGTATTACTTTTGTCTCCGCCACCCACCCCCATCCTTTACCTAGAGCTGTGTCGGCTAAAAAGATGTAACTTTGCCTTACATCAAACCATCACCCCCCCCCCATCAGAACTCCACTCACATGATCACCAGTGACTTAGCAGCAGAACTGGGCCTAGTTTGTGCCCATAACATGGCTGCAACTGCAGTGGCCAAAAAACAGTAGGTCTGCAGCTCCACCCAACCCCAACTCCACCCCTCCCCTCGGCTCCAACACACCCTCCAGTGTTGCTTTTCTTGTAGAAAGAAAAACCGTTAAGGCTGCATCTCACTGCTCCCAGGACGGATTCAGTTAACACCTACCTGCAGGGTGTTTCAATAAGCAGCCAATCACGGTTGGCCGGATAAATCCAAGTGTTTTGTAAACAGTCAATTTGATGAATAACAGTTAAATCATGGATCCAGTAGGTAGTTACATTAGGTTATCTTGCTAACATGGTGCTCATTGAAATACCCACAATTCTACTGACATTGTATTTTCTCTTTTAAAAGTTGTTTCTATTTTTATTCATGACATGTTTTCATTGTTGCTTTCTCTCTCCTTGTAAAGTGTCTTTGAGTATTTAGAAAAGTGCTATACAAATAAAATGTTTTATCATTATCACCATCAGTGCTGCACTTCCTCCGCTCACAGCAGAATCAGGGATGCAGACAGTCGTTTTCTACATTTATTGTTTCATTAACAAAATGTTAAATCAATAATAATTTATCAGTCTGAGGTCATGTTTTTATACGGTTTCATTTATTAAATGTCCAAAACCCCAAATATTCAGTTTTCTTTATTAAAAAGACATCAACCCTCACATTTTAGAAGCTGTAACCAGGGAATGACAAATTATTAACCAATCATCAAAATATTTGCTGATTGATTTTTGATAGCTAATTGTTGCAGCTATAATTAGAGGTAACATTAAACTTATCAATGCTGCTTTTTCATTTTTAAATGAACATTCATTTTTTTGAGAACTAAAAAGCCACATGTAGATATTTTACATGGTAATTAAATGTAATTTGGAAGCTGATCTCAGAATAACAAGTTTGAACATATACATCTACCAGCTTCACCTACGGATGGAGATTGTGTGATAGGTCAAAAGCTCCAGAACAAGCAGGTAAGTGGACCTTGAGTGACAACCTAAACTATCTTCAGTTGTTTCCCACATCTTTAATGTGATTTTATGTTCATTTCACAAGAGTTTGAAAACAGACACCACAGGCCGATGACTTCCCCTCAGTTTACCTTCAGACCGACTTTGCTTATTTTTTGACTTAATTCAAAGACTTTTGAGCAGGTTGAGCTGAGATCTTTAAAACTATGAATGAGTTCATATGTAAGTATCATCAGAAGGTGCACACTTTAACTTTTTTCTCTAAAATGGATGTGACTGTCTTCCACAAGAGTTACTCCTCAGGTACAGGTGAGTATTTACAATTGAGCACTGATGACACCTCATACATCCTCTGTTAATTGGGTTGATAACATATGAGGACACTGACCGTTCATTCAGTTACTATTGATCACAACACGTAAATGTTACATTTAATGTACGTTTTCTTTCCAGGTTTCCTCCAGACATGTTTTCAGAGATAAAGTATCCAGAATCTATCAGTATACACATACTGTTCATTTCCTGCTTCACTGAGAAGTTCTCTCCAATTTTCAAGTTTCCTCATCACACAGGTGTAAGTACTGGACTAATGATGTCACAAAATCCTGATGCTGCTTCCAAATGTGAATGTTAAGTTTAAGGTTGAGCAGAGAGAAATGGTGATGAATGTTACAAACATCACAGAGAAAGCAAAAACATTTCTGAGTGGATTACCAGCAGTGTCCCCCACCATTTGTAAAGTCTCATATAAAGTAATGTCTCTTATCACACTTGTATATATGAATGAGTTTCTGAACATTTAAATATTTCTTATAGGCTAGAAGAGATAAAACCTCCCAGTATTTCACAAAAATAATTCAGAAATTTTTTTTTTATGTGTAGCAGAATGTGGTTTTGTGATCTTCTCTGTGCTGTTAATCATCTAACAACTCCTGAGGCTAATTTTCTGACCCATTCATTTATTTTACCACCCAAATTGGGAAATAGCAGCCCACATGATCAAGTCAACTTTACAGTCCAAAGCATCATGTGTCTGACGATACATAGTAAAGCAGACAAAAGTCCTGGGGGCCCAAAAGCCCCAGGTTGTGGTGTGTCAATTAGTTGCAAATAATTGAATTGCAGGAGTTGCAACACTATAATAAAGTATAATCATCAACTATGCATTATTAAAAACCTTATGTCCTGTTCTTATAAAGAGGTCCTGTGTCAAAATTTGTATTATTTGATGTAATACGGTGCATTTTCCTAAATGAAGATGTTTTTAATGAAATTATTACCCAGAAAACATGAGTCAGGTGATAACATCCAGCATCAGGTGCTGGTGACTGGGTGGGTATCTCTGTATAATGGTGTGAGCTGTCTGCACTGGATTTACTGGGAGCTCGGAGGTGACCTGGGGGTAAAACAACTTTTGCCCCTGGCCCTGTAGCAAGTTAAGCCCTGTTGTCAGAGGAGGATTCTTCCATGTTCAGTCCCATCATGTGTTGCTGCCAACAGACTTTGGTCTAGGAACTGATGACACAGTCCTCATACACAAATGTGTAAATAATACAAAGTGTTAAAAATAAAACTACTTAAAACCCAGACTCGTGTAAATGTGTTTGAATGTTACATCTATTTTTTTCAAAACCTTAAAGACACGTGGTTTCAGAGCAGTTTCTTCTTCTTCTCATTATTATTGGTATAGAAGATAAATTGTTTTATTTCCCGGGTGTCACTCTGAAGTCAACAGGTTTCATTCAACCCTTGCTATATTTCACCAGGCTGTGCGCGTGTGGCGGGAGCGCGCATTAAAATCCAACTTTTAAAGAAATGAATGAACCGACTCGCGCTCTTTTATCGGCCCGATTAAAGACTTTGACGTCATCCATAGCGCGGGACTCCGGTGCAGATTACACCGAATTAAAATCCACTAATCGGTGGTCGGGTCGTTAGTTCGGTGTCGAGGCTCGTTACTGATGAGAAATCGTTAGTGTTTTCGATGACCGGGATCGTTCGGGACTGCGAGGGCCTCGGCGGATCCAGCCCCGGTGTCAGAGCGGCTCAGGGCCGGGGCTGCACACACACACACAGCTGGTAAAGATACAAATGATTTGTGACGCTAATAATCTGCATAAAGAGCTGGTTAATTGGCAGCAGCTGTGTCACTGCATCTGTCAACCGGAAATGTTATTTTGTCAAACCAAAAAAAGTCTGCACTTTGCTTTACAATAAAACCCGCGAATTAAACCTACGTATTATTAATTAAACAAATTATTTTTGGTTTTCATGTCATTCATTTTGATAAATTAATAATTAAAAGAGAAATGAAAGTCAATAACGATAGTTTGCGTTTTATTTTTATCTCTGTCATAATAAGTTAATACAAAAGTATAAATAAAAATAATTTTTCGAGACATTTGCTAAAAGAAATAGTTTATATTTTGTTCCGACTGAATAATTATGTTTCTCCGCCCGGGTGTGTCAGACTGTTGCGCCTCATCAGGCCTCCCAGCCGGAGGCCCCGCTTCCCCTCCCGCAGGCCTGGGTGCAGCGCTCCGTGTCGGCCGCTGTGCGGCGGTAGTGGCCCAGACTAGAGGAGCGGAAGAGCGCTCAGTTTAATTAACTGTAGCCTGCTTCACCACCTCCACCCTCAGCCACAATAAACTGCTTGTAGTGTCATTTTAATCACAACTAAAGTTAAAATCAGGTTAAAAAGTGAGATTTAGACAATTAAATGAATGAATAAAGATTAACTATAAGTATTGAAGGAAGCTATTAAACCATAAATATCCAATGTATTTGTCATATGTAGAATAATTGTAATGATAGGTGGGAAGCAGCTGTTCATCTTGCCAGCTTTTAGAAAAACAATATTTAAGTTTTCTTCCTCTTCTCTTTACCTATTTTTTTCTCTTTCTCTTTCTTGTTGAAACTAAACACCGTTTCCCTCCATCCTGTGCGACCTTAACGTTTTAAAACTATTTCTAGAAAACTGAAGAAGGATTAAAACTATCATTTCTTGTTTGCAACCAGATAAACCTTTAGTTTGTTGTCCACACACTTCCTGTGAAGTTGTAGTTTTCACATTTAAAAACCGAGTTAAGTTTGATTTCTGCTCGTGTTTCTGACTCGCCTCCAGTGCAGACATGAACACTCATTATTAGCCACAAAAAAAAGTGCAGATTTTTCTTGTCATCATGGAGTTTGTTTTTGTGTTTCTCCAAACCGGCGGCTCCCTGTGAGAGGAAACCTCCTCCCCGCCCCGCTCTCCATTTTGTGAGCCGTGTGAAAACAGCACCAGGTCCTGAGTCTGTCGGTCTCCGCCACATGAGGGATTTTTGGAGGACAGCTACTATTATTTTGATGGCGCTCGTGGTCGGTGAGTCCGATTCACAAATGGTTAAACTCCATGAAATCATGTTTTTTTTTTTTTTTTAATTCCTTCATCCAATCCAAACCGGTCGTAAGGAAAACATGCAGCTTTTTTAAAAAAAGAAATCCAGGCTGCATCGGAGAGTCCAGATCCTCGCTGCACGAGATGGATTCAAAATGTGGAAAACCAACATTAGAGACGGAGCCTGACAGACAAATATGCTTTATTTAGTGAACAGGTTTCCTCTCCTGTTGCAGGCCTACTTTATATTTTACTGAAGGGAACTAACCATTTAAATATCTCTCGTTCTTAAATAGAAAACGTATTAATTATAAAGAAAAAAATGTGTGGGATTAATCTTTTTTTTCCCTTCAGTTCGCTTGTTTCTGTCATTTCACAAAGCTCATGTGTGTTTTCATTCAGGAAAAAAGCGGATTTGATCATTATAATTTATCTGTAGGCTGTGTGCTGTTAGAAATGAGTAATGAAGCATCAGAAAGTTACTTTTCATGATGTGTTTAAACGATTTTCTAAAGCCAAATATTTCTGTTTTTGTCCTGTAGTGAAAACATTTCAATAAAATGTTCTTACAGGAAAAGTTGTATTTACTGATGCATTAATTTGGCTTCTCAATTAATAGTGATGCTGTTGTGGTAACAAATTGGTTTGATTGATATAGTTCTTCTTTCTTTCTTTCCTTTGCATAATTGTCTTTTCTCATCACACTTCTTCTTCTTTGTGTGAAATATTTCAGTTCAGACTCTCTTGTGAAAAAAAGACTTAAACTCCAGATGAAAGTTTCTCATTCGAAAGTCTGTGAGCAGCCAGACCTCTGCTGTGCAGTCATCCTCCACAACATGAGCAGCTCGCTGTTCACATGACTTCTTTATCTGTGAGGTGAGGCTGCTCAGGGCACATCCTGTTTCTGTGATGTCAGCACAGGAAGTGAAACCTGTTTGCAGTAAGGTGTTCATCTCTACCTGAACTAGGATGTTTCCAGTGTCAAACCTAAAATCCTCTAAAGCAGCTTCAGCATTTGAAAACACTTTTATTCTGCACCGTTCATTCTGCCCCTGTTTTCTTATATCAAATGAAATACACAGATTTTTTTTTTTTGGTACAATTTCATAGATAAAATTATCACAGCAGTTCAGTCTGACATGTTTGACATCTGTGGAAACATAAGTTTGAATTAAAATCTGAATTAAAGCCAACAAATTCTGCGTTTGTACCAAAACACCCAGTGTTTCGGATCCTCCAAATAAAGAGTCTCTCAGGTGTTTTTGAGTCGACAGTAATGATTTAAAATCGTAAATTCAGCAGTGTACTTCAAAACTGTTTCATGCTCAGGGCGACTGAAGGAGACAAAAAGACGCCTGTGAAGTAAAATCTTTGGGAAAACAAAATGTTCAGTTAAATAAAGTAAGTTTCTGATCCAGTTTCAGTTCACATTCATCCCAGTTTAAGACAGTGTAACTAGTTCATAGGTTTATAGGCTGACAATGAAAATGAATAAATGAAATGCAAAGGTCCCATTTTCTTAACATGAATATGAATTTGTTTTCTTTTTGTGTTTTTTTTTTTGCACAGTTTTAATCGTTAAAGTTCATTTTAAGAAATAGCAGTTTGACAGAACTATCCCAACTCAAGCTTCACTTTTTACCTTGAGCTTTTTCTGGAGCTGGTCGGATGGTTGAAAGCTCAAGTTGGGGTTGACAGTTTTTTAAGTCAGTTTTTTGGATTTAAGTTAAATTAGTGAACCTTGATTTTTATGATTTTACTCTGGTTGGTAGAAACAAACAAACAAGTTGAAGTCGCACCGTTTACAGTTTGTTTTTTTACATTAATGTGCACATAGGTACATTTCCTGATGAGATGAAATTGTACAAGATTTAAAACCGTTCTGACCACCAGTTCACTAACTGTCCGTACACACTTGATCGACACATTGAATTTGTGACATCACAATAAGTGTAGTAGCCAATCACAGCCCAGTACGCAACTTACAAAGTGTGATGTGGAAACTTGAATCTCACAGATCAATTAGAGCAAATAAACATTGAAATATTAAGAATTTTAAAGAAGATAAATTAACTTTTGTTGTTGCTTTGGAAAGATCTTTAAAAAAAAAAAGCTTTAATGCAGTGAAAGTTAGTTTATTTTCACCCGTAGGCCATTTAGAGAAATGACCTGATGATGAGGAAATTTTCTGTTCTTTGTTTCAAAATAAACTTTGTGAAAAAGTTTTGTGCAGTTGACTCCAGGTCTCTGAAGCAGTGTCAGGTGTGTTTAGCCAAAGTAATCAGTTTAATAATGAAGATAAAATGATTTAATACTAAAAACAATCATTTCATTACATTTCCAAAAGGTGACAAAGTGTGATACAATGAGCACAAAGACCATGTCAGTCAATCCTGAAAGTTTCGTTCATGTTTTCCACCTCTTGTAAGTAACAGATCATTTTTGCATCTCGTTTGGTCAATGTGCAGGAAATGTTTTCCTGCTTGATAAAAGTTGTGTTTTAGTTTATACTGAATGTATCTGATAAATTAAATGGATGAGTTTCCAATTTAATTCCCAGTATAAAAGAACTACGTGATGATCAAAAGTATGAACTACAGTCATTCCTGGAGTTGTTTGGTGTTTTGACTTTGTTGAAAAGTATGAAATTTAAACATGAAGCAGCGAGCTGGGGCTGCTTTTTCATTCACTTCTCATTTCACAGAATTCACAATGAAAAATGATCTCAGCTGTTGATCGAACAAATTGAAGTGCACTGAGAAAAATTATTACTTATAAATCACGACATACGTTCAGTGGTTGTACTTTGCTCTTCCTGATTTTAGATGTTTAAAATAATTTATGTTACTCTGAAAAGATTTTTTTCTGCTGGTGAAGATGGAGAAAGAGACTAAATATCCTTCATTTGGATGGAAACGTGAAACCTAAAACCACAACGTTATTATTTTGCAGATCTGTTCCAGCATGGTTGATCTCATGTGTAACGTGTCAGTGTAGACTGATGACTGATCGACCTCTGACTGTAGACAGAGCAGAAAGTGAAGCAGCTCCGTCCTCCTACCTTTCTTATGTTTTCCATTTTTCATTTTCACATTTTTTTTAACCAAGAATCACACATTTTGTTGCTATAGCAACAGTAAAGTTGTGAGGCTGACCAAGCATGTTTATATTTTACTTTTCATATTCTAATTTTTTTCCTGTTCTGTGTAGATGCTGATCTGCATATTTGGGAACATCAAAAAATGACCTTGGCTTGGCTGTGATACAGGTACAAAAACATCTTAACACTATTTACTAACTTTTTCATGAGCTTTTGAACACATCGTATTGTGATGTAAAACAGCAGCGATGTGTTTGAAAGCTCTGGAAAAAGCAAGTGAGCAGAAACTGAGGATATAATTTCAAACAAGTTCATTCTTTATTTTGAAATCATCTGTTGATGAAACAATCTCAGCTCCAGGGTCCAGAGATTTCTATCATATCAAATGATCTTCATTAGCAGACACAAGTCGTCATTAAAATGCGTATGTTCAAATCTCCAATATTTCTCCACTCACTTCTCGTCTCCATCTGCTGATGAAGACTGTGTCATGTGATCAAAAGCACCAGAACGGCTACTTAACAGAGTCTGAGGTGAGATTATTTTTGCGTTCTTGAAAACTGTTGAGCGATAATGAGGTTTATATTTTTAAACTTATTTTAATGGAGCAGATGAGTCAAAACATTTGTTTTCTGTATTGTAAAGATAAAAGTTGCACTTACATTTATTGAAGGTAGATTTTGGTGGAGGTGAGCGGGGATCAAGTGTCACATGTAAAATGAAACTCTCACTTTCGCCTGAAGGAAGAAATCTGTCACAACCGTTTCTTCTAATGAGCATGTGCACCAGACACCATTTCCAACACACACTCAAAAACAATTACTGTAGTAAACACTGTTTGTACACAAGCATTTCTATATTTACATTTTCAGATTGTAGGGTCGACCAGCAGGTCAAACAACTTAATTTTCCAGACTGTAAACATTACAAGCAGCCTACAACACTGAAGCCAGAGGTCAGAGCAGCTGGAAAGTAGGACTGATGTGTTACAGAGGAGAGTCAGGGGGGAGAAATAATGGGGAGAGAAGGTAAAATGAACAGGACCAACATTGAAGCACTAACAATCTGTCTGTGCACAGTGGTGGTAGATCTCATTAGTCCAGCAGCAGACATCCTGTTGCTGCTCTCGTTGCAGCAAATATGCATGGAAAGCATTTGAATACATGCAATCAACCCGAGTTAACTACTGACAGGAAGAGGGTTCACACGTGACTGACATGCAAGTCGCTCTCTGTGCACATCTGACACAGCGAGGAGAGAGGAGACAGCAGAGGGAAGAAGTCAGGAGAAAATAAATGAATGTGTGTTGAGTCTGGATGTTTACATGACAACATTACATGTAATCAGCTGGATTTACATTAAAATAATGATCAAAAAATACAGATGTGGACCACAAATATAGGGTTTGAATATGTTGTGTGCACTAAATATCAAAGATGCCAGTGTAAAAGCCGTGACTCTACTAATTAAGTCCAGACAATGTTAAACTCAATTTCTCGTTCAGTTTTGGACGTATGATGCACAGATCTCATTATTTGCTTTTGAACAAGGGCTTTTCTTTTCCAGCCTGAACATCTTCATCATTACAGTACAGGCCGTTTTAATGAGGACTCTTCCTCTCCGTCTTGTTTTGTTTCTGCAGGAAGACACCGACGTTACACAAGATGCTGTTACCTTCAGCTTCTGGAGGAGGAGCGCTGAGCCCAGAGATGCTGCAGAGAGAAAATCATCATGTCATGGAGTTAAAGCATGAAGAGACTCTTTGGATGTAAAGGCCCTTTCATTGTGGAATTTGATGCATCTTTTCCTCCAATCATTCGATACTTTTTTTCCACTAGGAGAGAGAGAGAGAGAGAGAAAGAGAGAGAGGCGTTTCAGTCTAACCAGGTGATTCTGGCTTTAATTTAACCTGCAAATCCTTCACTGAGCATCAGTTTCACCATTCCCATCTATTTCTCTTCTGGTCAGGGATCTTAAAATGAAAGAGTAAGGCTGGCGTATCTTGTGGTTTTCTTATTGTCAATGAATCCCAACAAGGTGTCAGTCTGTCTCTCAGTACTGACAGATTTCACAATGTCGTGGCTCTCAGCTCCAAGTCCATTGATTCCTACTGACGACAAATCTTGGAAAAAAACATAAAAAATATAGAAAATATAGTTTAATTTTTCAAAAAAATTTTCAAGGTTCAATAATTTCTTAAAACAGCTGGTTATCATAGTTTTTAGTTGTAGTTTTAAACAAACAAACGTGTTGGGGACTATTTTCCGCAGCGGATTAATCCACATTTGATGCTCTAGTGAGTATTTGGGGCAGCGGGACTGTGTGTGTGTGTGTGTGTGTGTGTGTGTGTGTGTGTGTGTGTGTGTGTGTATATGTATGTGTGTATGTGTGACTGAGTCAAATATAAACTACAATCTGTGTGTTCATGGTGAAAAAGAAACGCCCAGAGCAACAGTGTGGCGCATTGATATGTTTTTAATAGTTTTTGGACAACAGTGGAGCTCTATGGCATGAGGCAATAAGATATATCAACACACACACACTCTTACACACACACACAGAGTACCTGTTTATTTTGTCCATTAATGATTTGGGATTTGTTGACAATAAGAAAGATACAGAATATTACCAGACTTGTACTTTAAAGCTTAATAGATATATGAAGGTAAATGTTACATGACTGGCAGGTTCGCCATCGACCTCAGAGACACATGTAATTCTTCTTTAGGTTTTTTTTTTAGGTTAATCTTTCAATTATAAGCTGCACATAACTGGAATGCTTCGAATGTCTTCTGAGCTTACACTACATTTCCCTGAAGGCTCGGCCCTTTGTGAAATGAACATGTGATTTGATTATGCTGCTTATCAGGCGCTCAGGAGAGAAATGACCATCAGCAAACATACAAATATCCATACTGGGAGTCTGGCAGGTAGACAGCTGTTACTCTGGAGTGTGACTCCGTCTCAAACATCTGGCTGGACGGCAACATAGCAGTCAGTGTCTTCATGCTCACTGTTTGTTTTCAGCTTTTCCAAGTAGTTTAATGAGTTGACAGAGTTAATTATTTAATTTTGTTGAGGCAGTTCTGTTGCTTTAAAGCTTCAGAATAAAGTTTGATTGAAACAGTGGTGGAAAATAAAGTACATTTACTCGAGTACTGTAAGTAAGGTACTTGTACTACTTGAAAACTAGTAATTACTGGACTTTTCAGACGGTTCTCTAGGTTGTTTGTGTTTGTGCAAGCAGCTCACCCATAGTTAACCCATAGTTACTTTTTATAATTAAGTGACATCTAGAGTCATGAGATAAACGCGTTTTTTCAAGAAATGTCCGAAAACGACATCTTTATCTTCAAGTAACACACAAAGCTGTCTGGTTGCCATAGTAATTACGATGAGAGCAAAGCAGGAAGTCAGGTGACGTTGTTATATGGTGACAGAGTTTGTGTAGGGAGGAGGTCAGGATGGACACATGGGTCAACAAAGCACTGGACTTCAACACGGTGCTTAACCATGGCGATGACGCTCCTCTAACCTTAACAAAGCACTTGTTTTTGTGCCAAAGCTTCAAATGTTTTTACCATACCTCTGTCACGTCATAAATGGGTTAGTTATTTATTTTGATTTGTGGTGTATCTCCTGCTGCAGTTTCAGGAAGTGCTCCCACAGGTCGGATCAAGGGCAAACAACATAGGCCTATATGGCTGTTCAGGACTTGTCAGTGCTTTTTACTCCACTATTATCTGATAACTTTAGTCATTAGTTTCTTTGCAGATTCACATTATTAATACAAAATATTATCTTTATGATGATCATTTATCAAATTATGATGAATTACTATAGGCTTGCTAAAAAAAAAAACAAACATCCTACAGTATAGAAAATAATAAAAATTTAGGCCTTTTGCAGAAGAAAAGTTCAACATTACTCCTTTTAGATCACCCGAGGCAGTGTGTCTCCTCCTCCTGCATTCCCGCCCAATTCACCCTGTTTCTTCACAGCCTTTGACCTCCGCCTTTCCACCCCTCCCCCAACACACACACACACAAGGGAAGACTGTTGACAGGGTCTTGTGATGCCATTGATGGCAGTGTTTAGGAAGCGCATGAGCAGAAAAAAAAACTCATTTCCTGACTTTTCTTCCTCCAAGGTGTGTAAAACAGGAATTTATGTCATTTACTCAAGTATTGTGCTTAAGTAGGCTACAATTTTGAGATACTTGTACTTAATTGAATATCTCTATTTTTGCTACTTTATACTTACATTTACTCCACAGTTATTCAGACACTAGTTATTTTTCAGATTGAGATTTCCCTGCAAAGACATATTATGATCTTAAAGACTATGATGCATTGTTATAGATTAATGTAGCAAACATTATATACAATATAAATGTGTAAAATAAATGTAATCTCTGATATTGGACAGTTAATTGGACAAAACATCAGACATCTGATGACATCACATGATGATGAATTGGGCTCCAGGAGATTGTGATGGACATTTTTCTGATGGTTTAGAAAATAAATGATTGTTAGATTAAGCAAGTAAGACAATAATCTTTAGTTGCATAACTAAAAATCTGCTCTGCCTCAACGAGCTACAATGTCCACACTCAGCCAACAACATTAATGAAGCCAAAAAGGCAAAACTCAACTTTATTTTTTGATTATTTTAGCGATTACGGCATGAAACTCTTAGGGCTGATGCACATGTTGCAATTTAGATTTACTGACCCTCATGTTAAACCACGTCACCTGAGAGAGACGGGCTGTAAACAACTGTATTTTGGAGATACCAGGATTTCACTGGGTCATGTAGCTAACACCGACATAATAATAATAAAGGAAAAAATCAGAAAAGGCTACAGACAGGTTTTACCAGGAGAGGTACTTTTGTTGGGGTTTGAAGGAAAGATATTCCCTGGTACCAACAGACGAGTGGGATTAAAAATATCTTTTCTGATATCAGGATGAAAAACAAGCTTGATTTATGATTTATACTATAAGATGTCCTCAAATCTGACTGGCTTTATGAATAAAGTTCATTAGTGTCCAGGGACAGCAGCTTTCTCTGAATTCACATTCAAACTTCTTAAAAGGTCTGGCGCAGGGAAATGACATCTGTGTTTACTACAGGTTACTGGTGCAGAGTGTGCTCATGGGATACTGAGGAAAAGGAAGGAAACATGATTATTATTCATCACTGAAAGGTTCATTGAATTAATTTGATTTGTTTGTGATAATGCTGAAACTTGTATTAAAAAAATCATGTAAATTTATTCATTATTCATAATGTATAGACACAACCTGTGGATCAAAACAAACAAATATATACATACAGATCATTTCAACACTGACTGACTAAAGGACAAATGTATGGTTTTCATATATGATATAACCTAAAAACAGAGAATATGTTACCTTAGATAAACAGTGAGCAGTAGAATTCCTGTTTTTAAGTTTCAGTGGAACAGATGTAATCTTTTATCTTTGCTCACCCACACTCCTTTCATTCAAAAGCCTCAAAATATGTTGCATCCTATGCGGTCATTTGACCCCTGGACGCCCCAGCCTGTGACCCCTGCAGCTCCCCTGTGACCAGCCTGTGTGTGTTTCAAGGGGAGGGTGGGGGTGGTGGAGGTGGTGTTCAAGCCATCTCAGGACAATGGGGAAAAAAAGGGAAAAACTTCACTTGTAGGCTATGTTCTCAAAGAACCGGGAACAGGGGTAGAAGAAGAAGTATAGGAAGAGGGGGTTGAAAAGGGTAAAGTGAATCTGGAGCAGCTTCAGAGAAATGAATACAGCATCAAAACTGGTTAAAAGTTGACTATTTAGCAGCTTTACCATTAAACCATCATGCTATATTAAATGGTCTGGAAGCTGCATAATTACAGTATTCCTCTGTGGTGTTATTATTCTGCTTCATATGCCACTTCAGGCTGTTTAATCCAATAAGGATACGGCTGTGGCTACATATGATAATTAGATTAATTTAAGAATAATATGTTGTGTGGTCGAATTTAAACAGGCTTTATACATATGGTTCCAGGACTAATATTACAATAAAAATACTACTGACTAATAACAATAAAACAGATACAATTAAGCTTACCTGGACGGTATCATGAAGAAACTAAGATTCTTAAATAGATACTGGGTCAGATATATTGAGAGAATTTCATTTAATGCGCTTGCAACCGAATATGGGCACAATAGCAGATTTCTTCCTGTATGCTGTTGAAAAATAATGTTTTTATAATAAATGCTCTCGATCGCTTCAACCATGTTGGGGCAACATTTAGCCTTCAATTCAACCACTTCCAGGGTTTGGATCCATTTTGTGCTCAGGAGCCATTTTCTAACAAAGCGAGCGCACACGTTTCCTCCGGGGCCTGTAGTACAGTGTGCCCACAAAGTCTCCATAGCCTCTCACATGGAGGGAAGAGGTCTTTTAAAAACCCAAATCCAGACTTGCGAAATGTAAAACAGGAGAGTGTGAGATATGCATACACTGGACGCATTGAGCGCCAACGTGAACCACAGCCAAACTCTGTGAATGTGTGTGGGGGAAGAGAGGCAGGCCCTGTGCACCAGTCACTGCCTCCATTTTGAGAAGCCTTCTTCCACGCAGAGGGGCGCGCGGTGGTGTGTGTGGTGCTGTAGCCCAGCGACTGCGCCAGACTGTTATTTCCTCTGCGCCCCTCAGAGAAATATGATAAATACGGACGATCCACGAAAAGCTTACGCGCCTGCTTGGGCACAGGGGTGAAGTTGTATTTTAACTCTGGGTGTCGCCTGTTGGAAGCCATGACCTTAGTGAGCAATCACTACCACGGTGGTTGTATAAAGTGTCTTAAAAGCAGAGGGGCGGTGCAGTTTAACGCCAAGTATCAGCTACATATATCCCCGCCCGCCTTGCTACAACAGCCTGCTGTAGTTCCACTGTAGCGCCGCCATATCGCATACAATGTCGCTCTTAATGGGGCTCCAGGCATTTAGGCAACAATGTATCAAAGTTAGTGGAAGGTTTCCAGGTCGCACTAGAAACATTTGCGGGCCCCTGAAGCAAAAAATGGGGCTCTGAACCTTTTGTTCCGCCGCCTCACACAGCCAGAGGTTCACCATAGGTCATTTATGTAACAGTCATGACAACTAACTTCTTCCCCCACTTATCATATTCATCCAGAGGGCGGGAACAGTTGAGAGGTGTGGGTGCTAGGCCACAGAATTAGCAGGCGGTGCCTTGTTATTTAAATACAAAGCGTTTCTGGTCGTCTAGGCCTTAAGCTATTCAACACAGGGCGAAGTGAGTTAAGGCAATAAAAACAGAGGTTGTACGCTCTTAGTTTTTTTTGCTTACATTACTGTGCAGCGGAGGAAGTCTGGTCTCTCTATAGCATAATCTCCGCCCGCACGAGCAGAAACGTATCAAGCGTATGTGTGGTACGTCATGTTGCATAAAAGCAAAAACTGCGCCGTGCACGATTACAGTATGGTAGAGGCGCGAGCCATAGAGTTAAGGGGGTTTCGGCTTGTGTGTGCCCATCCGCGCGCACATTTGCACACGCGCTCATCTGGTGAATACCCTAGGATAAGATGGGGAGCCCCCCCTCCTCCTGTCTCTAACCTACTCCAAATAGACCACGTGGTTTCCTCTTTGCAAACAAAAAAAAAAAAAAACGTGAATTGGAGTCGGTGGAGGGGCGGCGTCACCCCTCCGCCGGCAGCAGGCGGATCGCTGAAAGAGGGAAGGGTAGAAAACTAGAGAGAGAGGCGGAGAGAGAGGAAAACATTTCTCCTGACTTGATCCCGCCATAGTTTTTCCCACTCTTCCACCATAGACCCATCATCAAATCCACCCAGTACAACCCACCTCCTCCACAGTGCGGTAGAAAGGCTATAGGCTGCTGCTTTATTCGTCTGTTGGGGCCGGCTGCAAGTCAAGGGATTTCATTTCTTCTCCTGCTCCACTTATTCAACTGGATTTACAGCTAAATTCAATACCATCTGTTTTTACACTTTTGAAATCTCATTTTTAGTTTTCGGCCGTGTAATAAATATTTGTCGCGTTTTGTACTCTTTTTCCTTTTTTTGAATAGTCGCGATCTAGCGTGATTTCCACTTTCAGTTAGTGTGGCAAGTGTGACAATATCTTGTTGCGCTATAAGCAAATTCAGGAGAGAAACTTTTTTTGGTGGCTTCAATTTTAGTTACTCCAGGGTTTGTCTTTTTCGGTTTTGGACTTGGAAAAACAATTTCCACCATGCACAAGCTATACATTGGGAATCTAGGCGACAGCGTTACTGCCGAGGACTTAGGAAAAACCTTTGACGACCACAAGATCCCATACTCCGGACAGTTTCTAATGAAAACCGGCTATGCGTTTGTGGATTGTCCGGACGATCAGTGGGCCATGAAGGCAATCGAAACGTTTTCTGGTGAGTTACCGTGGACTACTGACCGCTAAAGACCCCCCTCTTCCACCTTTAGTTTCATTCATTCTACAGCGGTAGACGCCGGTTACAGCCCCGGCTGCATGCACACCGTCAGCGGCGTGCCCCAGTTTCACTCCCCGTCCACCTCCCGACGCTTCTAGGCTACTATATGAACACACTGGTTAAAAATAAATTCACACAATTATTTTTATTGATGCTAGCTTAATGAATCGTAGTGGTTGGAGAGCTACACACCCAGGGGAGCCATTCAACTTTTGCAAGGGGGAGGGACACACGTAGTGTAAACGTAAAGGTATACAGTAAGTCCGTGGAGAATGCTAACCACTACTTCACATTATTGCTATTTAACGAATGAGATTTTATTTGATCTATTAACAACATAATTCAGGCTTTTGTGCTCTTTCCTAAGCCGTGCATGTGAGTGTCATTCAGATGTGTTGCACGCCTTACACTGGGTTGACTACTCTCTTGTGATATAGAATGAAGCCTTGCTGGCTCTCCTCCCCCTTTAAGCCGACAGTCCACTATGACAAAGATAGAAAAATATCTTACCCGGTGCACTTATCCAAACAGGCCTTACTCCAACACGAATCCAAAAAATGTAGCACCTTCGTGGTTAAAGCTTGATTAGCCCTTTGCTTTTTGTAGCTTATTTCTTATGATTTCCTACATATGTAACGTGAGGAGGCAAGGTCGCCATGCCAGTCGGCTCCCTCTGCCTCTACTTCTGCATTAGACCTCACGAACATGAACACCCAACCCCCCTTCCCAAAGGCACATGGGAGTTTAAATCTTATTAAAAAAAAAACACACACACACCACAAGCCATAGGATACATTTAATATTCGTAAAGTTGTAGTATTGTATCTGTGTGGGTTTAAGTAGCCCATTGTGTGAGTCAAAGTGACGAGCTTAGACCATTCACTTGTGCCATGACTGTGAAGTCCTGGTTTGGGCCCTTTGAACCCGTATCCAGCTTCTCGCGTGCTCCTAATTGTTATCTTTGTGTTTGCTGTGTCACAGATTTCTAAAAGTAATCATTTGGGGTTCCTCCACTTTAGCTACACACCCAGAATACAGCTCATTTCCCCCTCATAGGCCTGCAGTAGCTAGTAAACAGTTAGCATGTAGCCACAGTGTATTCTGAACCCGTTTTTTTTTCCAGGTAAAGTGGAGCTTCATGGGAAACGCATTGAGGTCGAGCACTCCGTCCCCAAGAAGCAAAGGTACTAAATAGTGCTCAGCACTATGTCACCCCTCCCCCTTCTCTCTAAACCCCCCTTTCATGTGTTGCATCACCTTGTCTGGGCCTTTTCTTTTTCATGGAGTACACCACGATTTCACTCATTAATGTGTAAATAGAGGTTAACGGTGAAAATGTGCCCATGTATTCCCCCTCTCGTTGGGAGCCATGTGAAGGTTGTGCTCGGCCGGGGTCTGCTTGTGTTTTTGTTGGTGTGACTGAGTGGAGCCTCAACTTTGTCGGCCATTGCTGTGGAAGTGAACTGTGACAGCTTTTAAGCTAGCTCCCTGCCGTGTTGTTTAGCCCAGTGTAGCTGGAGGATTGTCTTCATTTGAAATCGCTGGTTCTGGTTGAAGCACGTACAGATCAGATATTCTTTGCAAACTCAGCAGACTTAAGCTACAACCTCGTACTGGAGCCTTTGCATGTCTGCAGGTCCACCCCTGTCATCTACAGCTACACTAGCTATTAACAGGTTTTTAGAAATACACTGGGAAATTTACATTAGGCTAATGTGTGTCTTCTGTGGCTGTTTCATGGTTAAGTTTGGCAACTTATTAAACTCTGAGACAAACTCTGAGTACACGTATTTACTCCTTACATGCAGGTTTTAATACATTTTATTGTATGTTCATGTTTACATTTCTTTCATATGTGGCTGCAAATCATTAAAAAAATCGATACTATTCGTTATGACGTTTTCACGTTAAATTCACTCAAAATATATATATTTTTTTGGCTTGGTAAAAATATTTCCAGCTGTAATGTAAATGTTGATGTTTACGTGATTTAATGGAGCCCTAATTATTTCAAAAACGTTGAATAAATTCTACACAAACCTTTATGATTTCCTGAAAAAACACAGCTGTGTATTTTGAATTTTTACAGGCAATAATTGTAATAATTCCTTTCAATGTTTTGACCTGTTTTCTGAGCAGCTGTAGAATTAAAATAGAATAAATATTTGCCCATTAATACATCATGATTGTGAAGCATTTTAATGGAAACAATATACCTGTAGCTCAGAGTTGTGTTTTTAAAATGAAATTCCCTCTGTGCAGGGGATAAACTGGGATCCATTGTAAATCAGCTGCTCTGTGTTAATAGCCAGACTTGACCTGCTTTTAACAGTATCATGGAATTCGCCTATAGACCATCTTTCATGCCTGTAACCTTTGGCACAGATACGAGGTGAGCTGTGAGCACAGCTCTCCATGTTCTACTGTTTGGCCACATGTGTGCTCATGTGTGTGTATCCCACAAGCTAAATGGCCAGTGGACACAGATTTCATCCTGTTGCTTCATTGTTTGCTTCAAATAAATTCTAACATTATGTGTGATCAGCATTTATGTGATATTGTGTGTGAATGTGGGTAAATGTGTGAATTAGAACTGGTTTTAGGCACCTGCTCTGCGCCAGAAATGTTGCAACATAGCTGTGGAGCAAAAATTACTAGCAGTGTGGTCTTTCTGGAGCTGAATGGCGTTTGGCAGTGAGGCTGGATCTCACAATTATCGTCAAACTGCAGAAACAGGTCACTCGTCATGCTTAGGGAACCAACATGGCAGCAGGCTGTAATTTCTTATAATCTCTCAGCGGGTCAGTAAATGATTCTGATGGTGCTTGTGTGTTGTGTTGTGTGTGCACCAGTGTCCCAAACCCTTGTTTTGTTGATAACCTTGAAGAGCCATAATGATAAAGGTGATTTGTGAGATGGGGGGGCCACCCTGGGCAAGTCAAGGCCTTCAGTGGCTCCACAACACGTGGTGCCTCCACGCAAAGAGGAGTCACTCCACGTCAGGCAGTGAGGGTAAAATGGCGAAGCTCTGAATGAAGCAGGAACACTGCACAGGCAGCTGTTTTTTTTTTTTTCTTTTTTTTTTCTCACTGGGTCTCCTCTGCGCCCAGCTCACCCTGTTAGCAACACAGCTAGCATACTTCAATTGCTGTTGATGTTAAAAAGTATTCCAGTTTAAACATGAATGCATTATGGGAGAGGATTAATACCATGGGAAACAATTTTATTAAGCCCCATTTTTAAAATGGCCGTTCATATATCCAGCTAACGAGAGCCAAATTATCCAAATTATGTCCCAAAAATTATTGTTTAAATATTTATGTCAAACATCTGCTCAACTACTGTACCCATACATGTCTATGTGATGCCTGAGTGAACACAAGTGTACTGCATTGCTTAGTTAATGTTTAAAAAACCCAGCTGTGACACAACAGCAGCAGTGTATTTCTTAATGAACACTAATTTGAGCAAACAGGCGACTTTCTTGTTTTTCACAAGGTGTGCTTTCACACTAATAACCAGATAAGTGAAATAATTAATTCCCTCTTACTACTCCACAACTAACAAGAAGCTCCTGTTTCATATCATGTTGATCTTTGCCTTCTTTAATCTGACTCCAGTCTTGTCAAATCCTGGGAGTATGTTCAAGTTAGCAGGTCCGTTATTGCTGCTGAGTGTGTAGTAGATGGTGTGTGCACTCTATTCTGACATAGGAGGAGGTGTGTGTTTGTGTGGGAGGGGCTGGTGTTCAGAGGGAACTGAACCCTTTATTTAAGGGATGGGATCGGGGGAGGAGGTAGGGGGGCAGTTCTAGGGTTCCACTCCTTCTTTCTGTTCTATAAGCGTCAGTGTTTAACCCCTTGTAGGCTGCAGGGGGCGCTGTCCATGGCTACCCCCTGACCCCTGACAAATGCTATGGATGTGTACGTTCTGGCTCTCTGTGTGTGTGTGTGTGTGTGTGTGTGTGTGTGTGTGTGTGTGTGTGTGTGTGTGTGTGTGAAAATATGGCTGCTGTAACACGGAGATGGAAGGGTTTTAGATTTCAGAGACAGTCATAATATTCATCATGAGGCTGAGCGAAATGTGTGTCAGGCTGCAGAGGTTTGTGGGAGGTCAGCAGGAGAGGTAGAGGAACAGAGGGAAGAGCTGGGAGGGGTGCAGGGGATGGGGGCTGAACGGTGAGTGTGTAAGAGTGTGTGTGTGTGTGGTTGGGGGATGTACAGAGAGAGCAAGCCATCCTTTAGAGAGAGAAACATGTACAGAATGCCTATAGTGATAGATTGTGAATGTAAAAGTAACCAAAAACCAAAAATCATTTGAGTATTTTCAATTTTAAATTTAAAAAAAAAAAATCTGTGGCTCCACTCTACAAAAACACAGTTTGTTGCTGCAACCAGACAGATTTAATGTATTTTCATTTATTTAAGGGTTTGTTAGGGCTGGTGTACCAATAATAATTGTATTTTTAAATTTTAATGTAACAAAACAAACATTTACAGAAAATTATATTTATTGAAATAATGATTTAATAAGTTTTACACCAATTTGACAGCAGGTGCAATGTATTCAAATTTAATTTTTAAAATGCTTTAACTTTAATTAGAAAGTAAAAGATGGTTTACCTGTTGTGTTATCTGAATCCACATCCTAAATACATGAAGATCTGGGTCTGTTGCTGTTTTCTACACTGTACAATAATTAATAATCACAGTTTCCTGAATCAGCTTAGCTTTAGAAATACCTGTTCTTACTGTGCCGCTTTTGGGTAGCAGGAAGGAACATTATCATTTGACCTAATTCATTATGGCTGTACCTGCTCTCTCTGTGAAAATCACCAAGAAATCCCTCTTTCAGTTATGCTGTAGAAAAGAGTGTACCTAATTGATTGGTTCATAGACACCAATATAAAACACACCAATCTCAGCTGCAAAATCTCTGATTTATTAGCTATACATTTGGCTGTAGCCAGAAATAATGTTGTCTTCAGATCGGGTGTTTGGAATATTTTCTTAATCGTAACTCTACCTTTACGTATGGATGTTCGGATGTGTAGTCACCAACCAGAGCTCTGTGACCGACTTCACTCAAAAAGTTTCAGCAAAATAACATGAATCAAATGTTGGTTTTTGTTATGGAGTCTGAAAGAAATACACATTTTCTTACAGATTGTAAAACAACTAAAATAAAACAAAAATAAACATGCAGTTGATTTTTCTCATCCAAAAACTGTAAAAAGAAAAATTGCATTGGTGTCTAACATTTGTTGTTGCCTGATGCATCCAATTCTCTTGTGTTAATCCTCATGTGTTCTGGTTGCAACCTCCACCACCCTCAGACAAAAAACTTTTTTTTTTTTTAAATCTCAGAAAATAAAAAGTAAATCTAAGGCAGCTGAGCTAAATACAACTATACAGCATCCCATCACTGTGTGTGTGTGTGTGTGTGTGTGTGTGTGTGTGTGTTTTGTGTGTGTGTGTGTGAGAATTGAAAAGAGAGAATCACTTCCTGTCCCTCTCATACTATTCTAGTTCCCTATATTCCCCCATAAGTTCCCTATAGAAATATAAGGAACCTGTAGGGGAATATAGTTATGACGTATGGATCAAAGGAGGGTAATTCACCTCCCAGCATTCACCCTTCAATCAATCATTATGACCACTTGGTTTTGTGAGTCTGTCCTCCCCCCATCATTTCCAGCCGATTAGTCTGATCAATTCTGTCACAAAATTTTCAAATAAAATTAGTTGTGAAATGAAGTTGAAAGATATTTTTGCTTTGTCCTTCATAATGAGAACGAGTTTGATCAAACAGCTTATGACAAATGAAGATCCCAGTTCTCCTGCCATTCACTGACAGACTGTAAAAGGACTCTATAGTGATAATATAGTTAATATAAATAATATAGTATAATAGTTTAGAGAGTTAACCAGGTGGGAATATCCTATATATTATTAGGATATTCACACATTCTCATTAAATAGCTTCAGAATTCAAAATATATCTTTCTTTCGATGTATAATGTTATTAAATACCTTTGAAACATTCTAACATCTTCAGTCTTGTCTTGGCTGCACCATCACAACAAATGGCTGATTCTTGATACTTCAGGCATCATTTTATAGTAATTTTTAGTTTCATCTATATCTAGAAAATATCTAGAATCCATTCACTAAGAGGAGGAAAGGCTAGTTAGTCAGTGGACCTAACTAACTAGCTTTTTCTACAGCTTTTAATCGCATCCGTGCATCAGTGGATGGAGTTTGATCCAATATGAAGTTTATGAGTTGATGTTTTTCTGTCAAACTATTGTTTTCAAGGTTGAGAACAAACTTTCATGCTCTGTTTTCTTGTTCTCTTCGAAGTAAACTTAGAACTTTTCAAAGCAACTTATATGACACATGAATGAGAGCAGTTAAATTCATGATAAAGACACTAGTCGTTCTTAGTCTGTCTGGCTTTTAATGACTCTAAAATGAAGCAGTTTTAACTGTCATCATTGGATGTAGTGTGGATATGAATTGTAGGCAGTTTAACCTAGAAGACGTAAAAGGAAAAAAAAAAAAAGAAAAGAAAAGTCAGATTCGAAAGCAAAATTATTGAAGATAAATAAATATATATTTATTTATATCTCTTATCCCTTTGAGACACCTGGACAGATCTCAAACTCCAGACATTGCCTTTCAAATAACATTATAAGATGATCTGTCAAGAACACAAGGGAAATTGAAATCTCATGTTAGATTAAACAGGTTAAATCCAAACAATTCAAACGTTCAGTGCAGCAGCAGATGTAAAAATCCAGGACAGGTACAGTTGGTAAATGGTTGCTTATAATGGTCAAAGTGACTCTGTTGGTGAACATGTCACTTCACACTGAAGGTAGATTTTTCTGCAAACCGCCACACCCTCACCTGGAGAGCAGAGACGCCTCCAGCTTAAAAAACTTTACCAACAACTAGTCCTTTTGTAGTGGAGAAATATTTCTCTTCCATTAACATATTTACTCTTGCCAAAGAAACTCTGTTTGTCATTAATGCACACAAAAGGTTATGAAAAGGTCACAGTTAGTTGTGTGGTGCATGATACAGCTTGACTGCCACTTTGTGACACGACTTGACAGGAAATGACCAGTTAAAGCCAGGGACCATTTTAAACTAATTTTTTAAAATATATATTCTGGAAACCAATTTCAAACCCCTCCCACTGCTGTCATACTCTTTTGTTTATGATGCAGTATGACCTTAAGAACTATTATCAGCCATTTGTTGTCATGTCATATCACTGACAAACTTAACATTCATTTGAGAGTCTTCACATTATTTACAAACCTCCACCTGGATCTGTAGCAGTTAAACAGCTTCAGTTTAGACTCAGTTTAGATGCCTATGAAAGACAAATCAATAGCTTTATTATTTGACAGATTTATATACATTTAAAATGTTATATAACTTATATTTAATTGGCAACAAGATTGATACATGTGGAATGTAAACTGACAGCAACATGTAACACATTTAATGATCTATAATTAAACAATTTTGGATGATCTCCAGGGGCTCTCAGTCCTGGTTACTGCCACTTCTGGTATGAAATGACATATAGCTAATTTTGTGATATATGCAAATAAAGATTTGCATTGCACCCCTGCTTTATACATCCTACATATTCTAAATATCCAAACAAATGCCCTAAAATAGTTTTAGTCTGTGTAATGCAGCAGTGGCAGATTTAGTTTTCTTGTACACACACACACACATTCAGTGTCGCTGTACTACATTCACTCACCTGCAGAACACACTCTTATTCTAGGTTATTCAATCAAGCAAAAATGTGTTTGTATGATTAGACTGTCAGTAGTTAGAGATGGATACTCATCTGTAAAAGCAACAATTAAACATACTACTAATGCACGGCCATGCTGTTTTATTAACAACCTCATTTAGTCCTTTATATACACCTTGATTTCTCATTGGGTTTATATGGACGCCATCCTCACTGACTCTTATTCAGTTGCACCAGTGTTGCTTCAAGCAGGAAGGTCACAGTTCACTGAAGTTGTTGGGTGTTCAGCGTGTTGCTCAGGGACACTTCAGCAGGGTGGATGCTTCAGCAGTCCTATAGAATCAGATGAAAACGTAGTGAGGTTGAAGGGTTTAATAGTCGTTATCAGAGACAGCGTTGGGATTGGAAATTTAAAATGTAGTAAACCCAGATGATGTCCAGAATCGTCCATAGCCTCCATTTGCATGGCTTCATAACATCACTGTATCTGATGTACATTACGACTGCAGACACTGTGACAGAGCGGAGACTCCGCTCTGAGCTCAGGGCCCGGCTCTCTCACGTCACCATCTGTGCAGGACGTGTTTCAATCTTTAGCAGAAGAAAAATTGTTTTTATTTTGGCTAAAGTTCAAATGTGACGGAAAAACTCAAGTCAGCAAGTTCTGACATATAAGTGTCCTTTTTGCAATTCCTCTTTCCAGTTTCACTCCAGAATCAGACTTTATAATTCACTCTTTACTAAGATTTCTTTCTCATGTTTCAGGGCGTATTTTGTAGATTTTGGAAGATTTTGTAACAAGGAATTCTATTTTATTCTATTCTATTCTATTCTGTTCCTTCTTGAGCTGCAGCTGTGTTCCTTATTTCCTTGCATTATGTAAACTGTTGCAACTTTAAATGCACTCAAAATACATCATGCATCTGAGGGACTGTGAATGTGTAATTGTGTGTGTGTGTGTGTGTGTGTGTGTGTGTGTGTGTGTGTAGTCGGGGCTTTCACACAGCAGCACACACTGAGTGAGAGAGAGGCTCGGAGAAGGAGAAGCACACCATGGTTAGTCTCCCCTTCTCTCATGGCCAGTGAGGAGGAGGAGGAAGAGGAGGAGGGGACGGTGGGCGGAGGGAGCAAGGGGGGTGCGACCAATCGTCTGGCAGCAGCACCTGCAAGCAGCAAAAAAAAAAAAAAGTCAATAGGTCCCCCCCCACTTCCCTCGCCCACACGCATGCTCTTACTTTATCCTCCCCTCTCTCTCTGTCCCTCTCTCTGTACATGCCTTCACTGTCTTTTTTTGTTTTCTTCTCTCCCTCTCTCTGGTACAGTATGTTCATTTCTGTCTCTCCCTCTCCGTTGTTTTCTCTTTCATTCTCTCTCTCTTGGCGCGTTGCCATTTTCTCTGCACCATTCCAGCCTCTTTGGTAGAGAGAGATAGAGAGAGAGAGAGAGAGAGAGAGCGCGCAGCAGAATTAAAGGCAGACAAACACATGAAGAGATCCAGTGAGAGAGGGACTGAGAGAAAGATAGAAGATGCATGTGTTTTAAATTTGACTTAAGCTGAGCTGCATTTCTCGAGCGTCTCGGACAGAAAAAGATTTTGGACATAGCTGAGCTGTAATTTGATTAAACGGCCTGCTGAGCTGTAATCTGGAACATTTATTACATTCTGCTTTCTTAGGAAACACAAAGAGAGAATTTCATACCAACAAGACTATAACTGTGGGAGATACATGCTGAAACACGATGTTCACGCTACAATGATTAATCAGAAAGCTACTTTGATCACTGGTTAATTGTTCCAGCTCCTGTAAACTGAGGATTTTCTTTGACACTTAAGACAGTTATATGAAAGTGCAGGTTTTACAAGGTTAGTCGGTCCAATAAAATCCACTTATTATAACAGGAATTTACACTATTTTATAATGATTAATCAGTTGATTGAGAGAAAAGATTAATCAGCTCTGAAGGTAATTGTTAGCCACAGCCTTATTAGCATTGACAAGTGAAGGAAAGTTATTATTATTTACTTAGGTACTATACTTAAGTTCATTCTTATAGTGCAGACATGAAAAGATAGGATTCCTTCACAGCAAACATACTCTCTAAAAGTGTATAATTAGTGTTGTATTAAAATTAACTTTTGAGCCTGTTCCTTAAATGGCTCAAATGGTTTGTTTTGTATCAGTTGTTGTAGATAAATTCTATGGTTTCATTTCATATGGATATTTTATTGGTCTTATTTTTTTAGGTACATCTCTTCTGATTGGTGTTTTCTTTTTTACATTGCTGTTTAACTTGGTGGGTAGAGGGATCCCAAACATGTTGGAATATGTGCTTGTGTGTGACGTTTGTCTTTCATGTCTGCTGTGACTCATCGCTGTTGTTATTTGTTACTGTGTGTGAAAACGAACTAGTGTTCCCTTTAGAAACAAAGTTATCTAATGTAAAAAAAAAAAACAACCTTTTTTCTGTTTGGTTGTTTTAATGTTTCCAGTTCCACCCTGTTTCACACCAAATATGAAACTGAGAATGATGCAGTTGAATTATTAGTGTTTGATTGGATTTTATGTCCAGTCTCAGACTGAAATTTTGATTCTTTAAATGCATGAAAATGATTGTTCCATAACTTTTAAGGGCCACTCCATCAATATCACACAAAGATGAATTTACCAGTCAACTGTAGTACCACTCAGTCTGTGAAAATAGTTGTTTAACATATTCTGTGGTTGTGAAGGAGGTTTGTGTGGTCTGAGAAAATAACCCTGGTGATGTCATAGTGATGTCATAAGAGTTATCTTGGCTTAGGGTTTAGATAACACGCATTTTTCACAGAAATCCTTGTTTACAACATGAAGTTTGAAAGACATGGGCGTTTACCAGGGAGGGAAGGCCAACTGAAAAGATGCTATCATATTGCATTATGGGCAATGTAGGATCCAGTGTTTTTGGTACTTGACTTGCTCTAGAGACAAAGGTTCGAGTCCATGAGGGCTCAGGAGTGTCCCACTGTCGCATCAGGGCTCTCTGCATTTCTGTAAAACTCTGTCTGACGGAATTACACACAGTTCATAGTGTTGTGATGTTAAGCAACCGTCATAAAACATAAAAAAGAAGAACAAACAACAACATGTAAGGAAAAAAAACTGTAAGGAATGTAAGCAACTAACCATAACGGGACAAGACAAAAGAAGTTTAGTCAGTAGAAACAAAGAGCTCACTGCTGATTCACAGCCACAACTGTGTGTAATTATCAATTCTATGATTCCAAATCTGCTCTCACCAGATCTGATCCAACATTACTTTTTAGTTTACAAACAGGAAGTGAAGGGAGGGAGTTAAAACTCTAAAATCAAAAGTCCCAAACTTGCAACTGTATGTTTCTAAGTAACATGATATGTCACAAAGTGTTATCCCATTCCTCTTTATACCAGGTGACGTCAATTACATCTGCGAGGGTTCAGGGTTTAGATCTTAGGTTGGACCTAAAAGCCCCCGTCCACTGTATGGTACCAGCTAAACTTGACTCGAGTCGATTCACCTTTTTTGGTTTTACATTGGACAAAAGATGTGGATTGTGCCCGGTTCTTGGTAGTTTTTTTTTTGCCTCAAACCTCTGCTAAAAGCTGACGTGAAAACACCACAGGAGACTGATTGGTCAGAGAGAATCGTCACTGCAAGACAGGATGTTAACGATCCCGCCAAGCGACTGTACACCTCTCGCTGTCGCCTGTTACATTTCTTCTAGTTATTGTTCTATACTTTTAGTAAGGCAACCTGCAAAACTTTCCGTTGTCAAATGAAACGTCTCTCTGATTGGTTTCCCTTCGATGTCGTTAATGTGTTCGTCGTGGTGAATATGGTGTCATGATAGCTTCGCGGGACGACTGAGGGGGAAATATCCGCAGTGGAAAAAGAAGTTCCTGCTACCAAAAGCAAGTTGAGTCAAGTCGAGTTTAGACGGTACCATGTTGTGGAAAAAAGCTTTAAAAGTCACAATATCTCAGCTTTTTCTATATGAAATCTCAGTCTTTCATATCTCAGTCTCTTGTGAGTGCACCAACTTTACTGAGGTGCAATACTAAATCTCTGGAGTAGGTCTTTAAACAAGGAAGAACAGACAGTACTGGGTGACAAATGGCTGTGATCACGCAGATATGTTCGGTATGAGCTGACAAAACTTTTCCATTTGCATTTTTTGTTTGAATAACCGAACAGAACAGAAAATTTGAAGGAGGAACATGATGACAAAGGCCTTATCTTATAGAGGAGATACATAGAGGCCTTATGTAGGTGAAGGGGTAAATGCGTCCTGTGTCTTTAAGAAAGACCCCCCCCTCCCCCTCCCCCTCCT
>NW_019525369.1:958430-959116 GCF_002814215.2 Seriola lalandi dorsalis
GGAAAAGAAACTAATTTCAATCACTTGTATCCTTTATCTCTTTCTTTTGACCAAATTATACGGATCTTATTTTACCACCATGGGTTAAGGTTAGTCTAGTATCCATGTGGTTCCAAATGGATGTGAGTGCACTCTGTATGTACACCTGCTTGTTAATGCAAATATCTAATCAGCCAATCATGTGGCAAATAAAAGCATTCAGCAATTGTCAAAATGGCCAGACTGGTTCAAGCTAACAGAAAGGCGTCAATAACTCGGATAACAACACGGGTAACAACTGTTCTATGCAGAAGAGCATCTCTGAACAAACACATCAAATCTTGATGGGATGGGTTACAGCAGCATTAGACCAGCAGGTTCTTATTCTGTCAGCCAGGAACAGTTTAGTGAGGCTACAGCTGGTGAAGGCCCATTAACACTGCACAGAAGAAGAAGATACTAACCAGTCCTCCAACCTGAACAACTGTATAGGTCCTTTGTTCAAACCCTCTGATATAACCCATTAGAGTGTGTCCTGCAATTGCGTCTCCATGGAAGCAGGCGTAACGCACCTCGGTTGTCACGAGGACTGTTTTGTTGATCCACCCTTCCACCAGAACTTCCTCCTGACGTGGACTTTATCTCTATTTATGCTCTGTCACTGCACTTTTCTCTTTGCTCCTGTCATAATCACTACGACCACTAAC
>NW_019525369.1:959166-994166 GCF_002814215.2 Seriola lalandi dorsalis
GGGTTGTTGGAGGGGAGGGTAGGGGAGGGGGTTGGGGCCCAGGGGTCGGGTCTGCTGGGGCCTCTTATGCATATGTGTGTGTGTTGTAGAGAGATTGTATGCATGTACATGAGAGAGCACCTCCCTGCAGCCCTGCCCCGGTCATCATCCGCAGTCATGTCATCCAGTGTGAGACACTCGGAGGAGAATGTGTGTGTGTGTGTGTGTGTGTGTGTGTGTGTGTGCGTTTTTTCATACCTGTGAAATGAATCCCGCCTCTGAGGCTACTTGTTTAGTTGACCCTGGATCTCCTTTTTTTTTATAAACCACCAAAATGTGTTCCAGTTTGAACCCTGCTTCAGTTGTCTGAGAGCAGGAGTCATATGATTCAGATGCAAATTCTTCAGTAGTTATGTTGTCTGAGTGGCAGTTCCGGATAAACAGCAGACACACAGATACACACATCAGTCTTCCTCTGGTAAAATAGAAACACTAACTGTGTCCTTTCACAATAGAATCTTGAGACACTGACAAAAACAAATTAAATTTTACAGTAAGTACTAGTTTCCTTTTCCAGGTGAAAATTAACACTTTTTGTAAGTATTTTTTACAGTACTTTGGTAATGTGAAGTAAAATGTAAATTTTAATCACACCACATCTACAGTTTTTTACAAAACTCAATACACTTTTGTCCAGGTATTTTGTTTCTGAAGCACAAATATGTGACTTTTACTCTGAAAACACTGTTGATAATTATGAGGTTTTTTTATATTGTGCTAATTATGTCAGAATAATTTATTGCTGTAACGGTAACTCCGCTCACGCACCTGATCTTTTTTTAAAAATTGTACAAAAAATTTTAGTTTGGTAGGAGGTGGCCTGAGTGGGATCTAACTCTACAGCCCTATATTACATTAAACAAAACCATTACCAACTTAAACCATAATAATTTGATCTAAACTTAAAAACAATTTTATTATTTGATTGAATAGACTTTTGTGGGACTGTTTTCTTTGTTGAGATATAAAATTAGCTTTTAATCGAGTAATTGGCTGGAATAGTTGGTTTGGAAAACTCTTAATGTGCAACTCTTCTAGATAAAGAATTAATTAAAAAATCCCTTTGTAAAAGAAGAAACTAAATTAAATATTCGGGTTTCCAGGCTGTTTGCACAAAAAACGTGTTGAAATCGTGTAATGGGAAAGAAATACTGACCGACTGATACTTAACATTAAACAACATGAGAAAAACGACGAAACTGCTCATCCTGCTTCGGTCCAAAATGAAAATAACAATTGCATGAATTTATCATGGTTGTGCACAGGCACTGAAGTGAAAACAATTTATATTTGAAGAGGTTCAGCTTCAAGGACTGTGTCTTATGCACACTTTGACAATCGGGTTGTGAGGATTGAACCAGAGTCGTTTCCATTAGAAACGAGTCAAGCACCAGCACCAGAGAAAATACACAAAAAAGTGGTTTTTGCTTGTAGCATTAAAAAAAATGTACTTGTAGCTGGAGTTGATGTATTTCCTGATTAAAAAGTTGCGAGCACGTCTCCTCAGTGGCAACTTTGTTAGGTACACCTGCACAGTTTAATACAAACCAATACAACTATTCTGCCATAAAGTCCAGTTCTGGCCTATAATGTTAATTTCTTTTATCACTGGTCATAGTTAGTTGTGTGTTTTACTGAACTGCATTATACTGAGGTGGTATGAAAAAATTAACATAAATGTAGTATATTATACTCCAGTACAATACTTACTTAAAGTTATAGACTTTGTAAAATTTATGGCAGGGCTGTTTCATTGCATTTTTAAATCAAGTGGCCACTGTGTGTATCCATCTGCAAAATGTTATCAATTTTTTTTGTTATTTTTCTTCAATTCGTTGTTGTGTTTGGGCTTTGGCAACAAACTAAATAACAGGAGCCGCCAGTGCAGCAGCAAGGACATGATCCCTCACGGGCTTCCCACTCACAAACATATTTGAATATTTACATTTTTAATGAAACTGCAACGAAAATCAATGAAGTTTTTTGCATTAAATGTTTTCAGTAAATGTAAATTGCTGTGTGAATAATTAAAGTATATTTATGTAGGTTGGGAGGAACTAGTAGGGACATGACAAAGACATGATCCTGCACTGGCTTCCCACCTGTGCACAATTTTTTAAATGATTAGAAATTGTAATGAGTCACCTTCAGTTTCTAGTGCAGTTCAGCCACAAATATCTTCATGTACAGATACTTTTCTTTCTACGAACACCATATTACTTTATTGTTTTGTGCTAAAGGGATCCCATAGCCTATAGATGTAAATTGTTACTGTGCACAGGGATTAGGGAGGGAAATGAGCAGGGGAGGGATCAGTCCAAAGTATAAACCAATAGTATATTAGTCAGGGAGAAGAACCTGTTTGGTTGGTTGGGTGGAGGGGAGGGACTGTTGTGAAATCCGATGATTTCATTGGCTGGTGGTCACATCTCAAAATGTAGGAACGGCATGTTTTCTGGAAGGTGAGGGAAATAGTCTTTTAAAATTGAGGTTTAACTGTGGAAATAAGAGCATGGGGAAAAAAAATATGTAGATGTAGATTTCATGGCAGATGTCAGACTCCAGTCATGCATCGAGTCCTTGTTGGAACATGTTTCAGCTAAAGATGAAAATACTTTTTTCATTTGGTAGAATCTGTTTAAACAGAAGCTGCTTAGAAAAGGACGAACCACATCATCCATATAATTTAAGAACAGTTTATTCAAATAAAAGTGGTATTTTTAGAATTGTGAATGTGAATTGTGAATGTTAAGAGACAGAAAAAAGACAGAAAACCAGGTTTTAGACGAATGAAGAATGAATCGTGGTCATCTGTCCTCACATTTTTTAAGGGTCACAAGACTCAGTCGACACAGCAGGCACAATTAATTAGCTAAAGTTAAAATAAAGACAAAACAGTGATTTTATGAAATACCTGGGAGAGGCTGAAAAATGTATTTTTTTTATTATGATGACTTGAAAAAGTTTGAATCAAAGCTGTTAGTTAAAAATATAGTTCAATCTTAAAAACTAAAACTTAGGTGAACTTTCATAACATGTACCCGCCAAACAAGTGGATCAGTTATCAGTGGACGAATTTTAAAGTAGAATCGAAATTTATGTGTAAATATATCTAAACTGTAGAAGCATTCTACGTCTTCTTTCCAGACACCAGGCATGTGTTTCAGATTCAGGCATAAAGACTAAAAACAAAAAAAGAAAAGGCATTACATTATGAATGTTTTCTCCTGTTAAAGTAGATACACATATTTACTCTTTATTTAAAACCCATTCACAGTTTTATTTACATCTATATCTCAGAAATCAAAGAGTTTCTTACTGTTGATGGAAGTTGAAGTAAACTGAAATGATTACAGACATTCATCCTCCTGCTCCTCCACTTCTGCCTCTGTTTTCCATGGACAGGCCTCTTTTATAAACTGGTAGACATTTTATTGTTTGTTTTTCTCTCCCTAACACTTTCCTTCCTCTGTTTTTTGTCTTCCATTCGTTTTTAGTTTTCCTTTTTTAAAAGACCTTTACCTCTCCATTCAGCAGACCACCACAACACTTCTCCCATGGGCCTACGAGGGATAGATGTGTTTGTGCTTGTGTGTGTGTGTGTGTGTGTATTCGTGTGTTCGTACGTGTGTGTGTATGTGTGTGTGTGTGGGGGGGGCTAAATTCTTAACATTTTTTCAACAGTAATGAGAAAGAAACTGGAGATTAAGGAGCCTATAGGGCATCCAGCTTGTGATTGACCGAGAGGCATCTCACGCTGAGCTCTGATTGGCTGAGAGGAATTTCTATAGTTGCTCTTTCGCATATAGAGCTTCCTGTGCCGCCCTCTTCCTGGTTCCTCTGCCTGCATGTGTATGTAAGTGTGTGGGAGTCCAAACTGTGAACCAGTTTGTCTGTTTGACCCATTTGTCTTTGTTTATTTTTCCATCTCTGGTCTCGATCTCTCATTTAGGTTTATTCCATCACAACTGCTCCTATCAACCTGATTAAAACATAAAATGCTCTGCCCTAGTTTACACACAGATCCAATGAAAATAAAACATAATTCTTAAAAATAAGAAGATCCTCATGTCCTTTAATTTGAACAAGGAGAGTTGTATTGTAGTGAAACTAGTGTGAAGGCTGCTCTGAGTGAAATTACATTTTTGTTAGACTCAAAAACAATCCACTGATCTTCTGCCCTCTACACCACTAAACCTTAATGAAGGTTCAAATAAAATAACAGCCTGCCTGATTTATTTTTGCTCTAATTTCAGTGAACGTTGTTTAACATCAGCTGAAGTTGATTATTGATTGTTCTTTAATGGCAGTAAAAAAATCTTACTTGTTATTACAATGGGCAAAGATTTTGTTTCAGAGGAGTGGATGGAAACAGTGAATTCTGGGTAGTTGTCAATGAGACAAAAAACAAAACTAAACCAACTACAAAAGTAAGAAAGGCCCACAATTCTGTACTATTTATGCTCTTATTGTGAAAACTATATTTGGTCTATATCAGAGAGCTGATGCTGAAGTAGTTCTGTATTTACATTTCAAACCACACACCATAAAATAAAAAACAAACAAACAATAAAAGCATGCAAAAACTTTAAGACTCAAATATAGTTTTAGGCGCCCACAATGATGTGTAATCTACTGATGGTCAATTGTAGCATCTTTGTATTAGAATAAAGAAGAAGAATAAAATCTTTCTCTTGTTACGTATAAATCAAAATGTGAATTCAAACTGGGAGATTTAAAAAAAAAAATATAGATTAACAAAAGAAGGGTCAAAATCAAAGGCGGAGAGTTCCTGACATCTGGACACATGTACAGTTATGTCGGTCAAATTGCAAAAATGTTCCTATTCCTTTTCTTATTAATGAATCTATTTCATAATGTGACACTTCATTAGACCCTCCCTGCTTATTTAACACTGCATGTATTTAAAACACAGACTTACTGTTGTGGTGACATCTTCAGATTATTATTATTTTTCTAACGTGAGAAAGCTCCCCTCTGAGCCACAGAATAAAATCAACAGCTTTTTTCACAGGATTAGTAATATACATACTGACACGTGAACTACAGTGTAAAATCAGTCCCCCTTTATTATTTTTGATATTTTATTGTTTTCTCTAAGAGCATGCAGAGGAAACTTGAAACCTGAGACAAAAAAAGTCCAGTAATCACTCCTCATTATTCAGGAGGTATAATATTGCTGTGGTGTACAGTAGTTAGTGAAGACGCCAGATGAGCAGCACATGATCAGTAAAAGGTCTCAGTTTCTTTCACATTCAAATGATGTAAAAACAGAAAACCGGGGTGGGCTGGGTGGGGGGGGGCGTGTCACTTGGTTATGATGAGCTAAACAAACTCATCTTATCACACAGACACATAAAGAAAGGGATAAATGGCCACATGACTGTAGCATTAGCAGTATACACTGAGAGGAAGTGGACGTGGAAAGAAACATGTAATCCACAGTCAACTGGCTTCTTCTTCTTGTCCTGTTAGCCTGTGAAATACAGTTTATTTTGTTGCTTTGAAGCCTGAAAAAATCCATTTTGAATGATGACTGTGATTACAGAGGTCCTGCAGGAGATAAAGACGTCTATTCATTTTTATTAAAGATATGCAGCTTCTTATGTTCCCCTCCATTTTTTCTTTGTCACGTGTTGTGGTGGTCGTCTTTCTGCCTGATGGCTCAAACACTGCAAATGACTGCTTTGTTCAGATCACACTGCAGGGTTATATGTGTTTTTAAAAATACATTTAATTATTTTCATGTATGTTTTATGATCAAATCCTACTAAGAATACTATCTACAAATAAACAGCCTCCAAATTATTTGCTTTTTATTGTATTTTTGTCAAAACCTTTCCTCCATAACTGAGAGCATTATCTTATGACCACGTTTCAAGTGCTCCCTTGTTGGGTATATTTAGTCCCAACTCTGGTGACCACCAGAAACAACATACTGTCGAAATACCATTTCATCATAGTGCTATTTGCACCCAAGAGTCTGTAGCCAACAGTGCTATTTGCACCCAGGGTGGATACCCAATGTGGCTATTTACACCTGGGTTGTAGTTCCTCCTGGAGAACCTCAAGTTCTGGCAGAAAAGCTTTTTAACATGTGACACCATGATCATTTCCTAAATCTAACCAATTACTTTTAATTCCTAAACCTAACCAAACTGCAGCAGAAAACTGAATATAACAAAACAAAACAAGATAAGTCAACTAAAGTAAAAAAGGAAATAGTAGTAGTAGTAGTAGTAGTAGTAGTAGTAGTAGTAGTAGTAGTAGTAGTAGTAAAATCTCAGTCTCCTGAGAGTGAGTCCTGTGCTTGACGCATTCGTCCACCAAAACTTCCTCCTTATTTCACTCTTTATGATATCTCACCTGACTCCCGAAAACCTTTCTGCTTTAACACTGTTTAATAAGTGTGTGATGTCGGCAGACGCTGCGAACGCTGCCCGCTGTATACTGTGTCAAAAATGGTGCATTGCAACAATTCGCGGCGTCCTCTATGTCCTTTTTTTTAATGGTGCAAGAAACAAGATGACTAATAATATTGGTTAGGGTTGGGGGAAATAGCCTTGTAGCTGCTGTGTGACTATTTCCACCCGGGTACAAATAGTAATAGATTTGTTTTTTTGTTTTTACCTTGTTTCGTTTCACAGTGGATTCATTGTATCCTTCTTGAGCCATTAAGTATTTCACTATTTCATTTTTATCATAACAATATGTAGAAAAACAACAGCCCCAAATTTCCACAAAGCGTAGCTGTTAATTTGTTGGAGGTTGGAGGTTGTTTGTCCTTTTTAATTGTAGTGTTTGTGGTTGGATCCACATGTGAAAGTGTTCTTGAGTGAGACACTGAAATCCAGCTTGCTCTCAGTGTGTGTACTGTACATGTGGGACTCTTCTGACAGAGGCGTCTGCCAGATGAATGCTTTGACAGACTGGTCGCTCTATATTTAGACACAGAATGAGGTGTTTTTAACCCAAAATGGAGTAATGGTGAAGCATTTTGGTCTCCAGCATGGAGGAGGATAGTGCTTTTAGATGACTCAGTGAGTCTGTCTGTGGCTCATCTCTAGCATGTTTCCACTGCTCAGTCAGCATGAGCACGAGGTTTATCAGCTTTAGATTTACATGAAGGAAGAGTAGGAGAAAACCTGCTGTCCACTGAGAGAAAATGAATTTTGTTTTATTGTTTGAGTAAATATTGGTTCGGCTGCATGGTGTATCAGTAAAGTCTACACATATAAGTTTGTACCTGATTATCTTCATGCTTCAATGACAGGATGCAGGATGTTTGCATTGAATTTATTGGTGTAAAAAATCCAGGTGCATACAAAGTGAATGAAACTTGAAATTTGTGGAGTTGGTAATCTAGAAACATTTATGTTTGGAAACAACATTTAACAAACAGAGGAAACAGAGAGCAGGAAGGGACTGAACAGGAAAGATCAATTCACCACAGGTGAAGGAAGTGGATCATATTGCAGGGCAGCGATCAGCTGACTGATTTTGAAATACAGTATACGTGTGAAAATGATATTATGTATGGATCTCTACTATCTTTAAAATGCAAACAATGAGGAAATCTCCTGTTCCTCCTACTTTGGTTACCAAATAACACACACACCTGCTCTCTGTCTCTCTGTCATCAACCCAAACTTTGTTTAAATATTGCTGAACTCTATTTATTTGTTATCATTTACATATTTATTTATATACATATTATTTATAGAATTAAGTGTAAAATAGTGATTTGATTGCTGCAAAGGGATGAAACAAAGATTAATAGTAATACTGATTAAAAATATCTATGTATAATATAAATCTAGTGATTTAGTGCTGGAACTTTCATAAAGTTGTGGGAAAACACAAGACACTTTAAAAAAAAAAAAGAAAAGTCATAATCAGATACAGGCCAATGTAACCGGACTTTACGTTCTCAAGCCCAAGGTGAGAAAACCTTGATGACATCATCAGGTATCAACCCTGAGAGCAGCATCAGGATTATTTTTTTTAAACTTTGGTAAACTTCTTCCAGAGCCACAAAAGATACTAAACAACTATCTTCAGCCTTCTTTTACATCTGTGTACTTCTCCACATGATGTGTAAACTGTAACTGTATTTAAATCGCCTCAAGCCTCAATGTTCCTTATTCTTATTTTTAATCCATCCACATTGGAGAGTGTTTGTGGAAAATTGGCATTCATGGACAGAGGAGTTCTAAATGAGAAGTTGTATTCAGCAGTAAACGCACCGTTGCTCAGTTCAGTTTACTGAAGAGTTTATACTGTTCTGTTGTGACTATTGTTGACTAATTTTCATTCAATTTTGCTGCTGCATGAGACACATTGCTGATTCAGTTTTCTGACTCTTCTCTGCTTAGCTTTAGCTTTAGCTTTAGCTGCACAGTAGTTTAGATCTTTGCAGTGGCTGTTGAGTTACAGTCTCACTTTGATAAAGAGAATTGATCCCTGCCTTCTTTCGCACCTGGCACACCTGGCCAGTTGCTGTGTTACACAGGAGGGATTATTTTGGAAAGTTAAAGAAATTGTTGCGCACAGCCGTCCTGACTGACGTGTGTGAAGAATACTGAGACCTTTCACTGGGCTACATGCCTCTTGCTCGGCAGCTAATTCATGCCTTTATTAAGGTTTGAAACATCAAGTTTTGCAGCCATGATGACTGTATGCAGCTCCTTGATGATGATTGGCTTATTTACTTCCTGAACACAATATATTTCTAAAGACCAGAGCAACATAAACAGCACACATGGCTGCAAAGTTCATACATCAAGTCTTAATAAATAACCGTCACATTTGCATTTTCCTGCTTTCTTCTTCTACAGAAGTCTTCCTGTGTGGTTTCTGTTCACATCACCTTCTATAGTGTTGGACACATGTATTTACACAATGTACACAAGTATTTACTTGCATGATTGTTGGGGACAGTGTAAACACCCCTACAGAGGAGTGCATGTGTGGGTTTCCACATGTAGCATGTTGCAGCCCTCAGTGTGGATGTAGTCAGAGGAAGCTTAAAGCTGCCTCTTGAAAATGGTAGATATGGCCAGCCATGTTTTTTTTTCACAATGTAAGTAGCTGCTTTAATGGTGAAACACAGTGTAAGCCATTTTACTCTTTAGCTTATTGTTTTCTCTCTGTCAACTTTCCCCCCATGACTCTCCCTCCTCTCGTTCTCCTCCTGCACTGGGATTCTCAAAGAGTTAAAATGGAGGCTCTGCCTGCTGGTCACATGTCTGACACACTGGCATGTGCTACGGCACATGCACACACATACACACACTCGCGCGCACACACATGCAGGCATATATGAACTGCAGAGGAAGGAAGCAGAGGGATAGGGAGTGGAGGGGAAGAAGAAGGGGCGAGAGAGACTGAGAGAAAGAGAGGAGTCCCCTCCCCCCAACGCAGTAATGTGTTAAACCCCCACCCCCACCCGAAGTGGGTGTGTGCAAGCAGTGGGTGTGCCGTATCACATCCAGTGCACTGGCTCACGTGGTCTGGAGGAGCGAGTGTGTATGTGTGGAGGGAGGCGTCACAGGAGCTGTACATTGTGATGTTGGGTGGGAGCCTTGGAGAAAACACTGTGTGTCAGTTTGATGGGTGAAGTGAGCTCTGCAGCTGAGAATGAAAGGACCAGTTCAAACGGCGGAATCCAGTATTTTAGGAGGGAAACAAACGAACACCAGCTTCTCTGACAACATGACAGACACATACCACAACTGTATTTACAGGCTGCTAAGGAACCAAAGTGGCTGAGTGACACATTTACAGGCTAAATCCTCTGTGTTTGAACAGTATTGAATAATAATAATAATGAAGCATAAGAAATAACTCTTTATTTCCAGGCCAAAGTGTCGTGTCTTTAAATTACTGCATTAGTTTGATGAAAGAGGATCAACGCATGCACAGAGTTAGTTCATTTTCTATTCATTTAAATTTAATTAGACTTATTTTCTAACAGTTAAACTACTAACTAAATTTGAGAACTGGTACCTCATGTTCCTTTACTCACTAGTTTTCACCATTTCTTTGCTAGAAATAAATGAATAAAATCAGTTTCATGCACATTTTGAACCTTCAAGTCGATGTCATGAATAGGTTTTTACAGCTGGTACAAAGGCAGCAATTATCTCTGACATTTGAAAGCCAAATCAGGCTTTTGCATTAAATGTCTCACACAGAAACATATTTTAAATTAACATTATTTCAAGTCAGAAATGTATTTTGCTTGTTGTTCCTTTGTTTAGATGTTTGAGCCTCACTTCTGCTGTGAATGATGGATGTGCAGAGTTTGTTTTCACAGTCATCTGCTGAATTTGAGTTTAACACACGGATGTACAAACATGATACTGTGACATCACAGATAGTTTTAGAAGCCAATCATGGTCCAGTTTGCATCAACACTGTCACCCAGAAATTAAGTTTAGAGCTATACAACTAAACTGCAACGGCAAATACATTTAGTAGGAATTGTACTTGTGACAGGATCATGGATTCTGTTAATGTAATCCGGATATGTTGTTGACTTATGTAGTTGGCAAGTTGCAAATATAAAACTAAACATATCAGTAGACAGTAGGTCTGTTTTCTGAGATAATATCTGATCTTGTAGAACTAAATCCATCTGTAGTGATTAAAGCATTATTCAACTGTTTTCCAGCTCTGTTTGAACACTCACAGTGACTTGAGACACAATGTTTTTCTTTACATTGAACCAAACCACAATCTTTTCCTAAACTTAACCACAGTGTTGTTGTTGCTTAAACCAAACCAAACCAAACCTTTGCATATTTATAGTTGTTTCATAGAGGGTGAAGGAGCAGATTTGATTTAAACAAATTTGAACTAGTTATGTTTTTTCCCCACAAAAGTCAGTATTTAAAAGTTCATGAAACATGTCTGAAGGGAATCTTTCATTTTACAAATATTTTGATTAATACAAAAGTATAGAAAAAGACAGAAAACTGCAAATTGCAAACTTTGAATTTACCAGGAAAGACAGATGTGCACTTAAGAGACAGAATAAGACACATAATCTGAGTTAGCTGCTAAAAGAAGATGTGGATATATTAAGAGTTCACAGATGGTAAATATAGTTTAGCATAACTTGTAGTTTCCTCATAGGTTTTGAAGAGACTGTTGTGTGGCCAAATAAACGATCAGACAGTGTGTTTATGGGGACACTGGGAGGGACGACCACTCAAATCTACTTGGGGCCCCAAAAAGGTTTGGGCGGGCCCTGCCCCATGGTGTGATTTCAACAATGAAAGTAGAGATTTTATTCTGGTTAAAGTGTTATTATGTTGTTGTATTCTTTTATGCATTATTATGTTATTGTTTATTATACTCCATATATAAGCAGTAGTTGTAGTAGTGTAGTTTTATTTAGATTCATGTGTTGGTGTATTTCATCATGTTTCCACTGGCCTGCTCAGGTTAATGAAAAAAAGAAGATGTTCCTTCAAATTAAAATGTCTTTATTAACTTCCCCTGGAGATGAGTGTTTACTCAGTGATCTTTCAGTAACTTGGTTTAATGAAGTTAGACGAGCAGAGCAAACTAAATAGGAACAGAGTGACTCAGTCGGCCCTCTGCTGTTCAAAGCTGCAAACAAGGAAACGAAATCCAAGGAGGCGAGGCTGCTGTGTGTATACGAGTGTGTGTGTGTGTGTGTGTGTGTGTGTGTGTGTGTGTATGTAGAGACGCTCCTTTCCTTGCTGCTTCTCCTATAGGCTGCTGTTGGTCCCGCCCTGCTCTGTGCTGATTCAAAACAAAGTGAAGGCTGACATCACTTACACACACACACACACACACACACACACACACACACACATACACACACACATACACACACACTTGCGTCATTTAGATGGAGCAGGAACTCCCTCCTTCCCTCCTATCTTCCTCCTCTCTCCCCCATTTTGTTTTTGAGAAGGGGAGCACGGAGGCTGGGCCCCTGCTCCCTTCACACTCGCTCAGTCCAAGAAGTAAAACCTTCAGAAATCAAAATAAAAATACAACTTTCATGTTTTTATTGTTTTGACAAAAGCAGCTATTCTTGTTTATTGAGAAATGGCGTGTGTTGCCATTTAGGATTAAACGACCCGTTTAGTGATCAGACTAATCAATCAATTGCCTTTAATTAATATTTCCCTCCCATTCATAGAAAAACTGCTGACAAAAACCCTGGAGTAATATTTTTCAATCAACGGGAAATCTTTAACGAATGTTTAAAAAGTGAGTTACTTAATTACAATTTAATTGATTAAGATAGTTTATTTTATTTTTTATATACACATTCATTAAGCAGAATCTTAGCAACTGTAATAACTGGACAGTAGAATTTGGAGGATTATTGAAGTTCTGTTTTTCTGACTGAATTATATCTCAATTGGCTTGATCAGAGAAACATCATTACAATTTATTTATTTTAAGGTAGGTAGGTATATAGCAGAAAGATAAACCCCGGGCTAGTAGTAAACTAAAGGCTTAAATGACTGAGCCGAGGTTTAACCTGTGTAGCCAAACATTAAAATAATTTAAAACATCATCATGAGTCACTTAACACCAAACTGCGGAATATTTTTTTCCATCTATTTGCCACAAAGTTTAGTGCATGACTTTCAGTTCTGACTGTCATGAGACGGTCAGGTTAAAAATAGATTCTAACACAAATCAGCTTTGTCCCAGCTTTCTCCTCCGTTTCCTGTCGCCCTTAAATATGAAAAATGATGAGACTCATTTTATGAGGTAAGAATTAAAAGATTTTTTTCTTTTAGGAATAATCATATACAGCCTATCCATTAAAAACAGTAAGGTTACTTTATTATATCAAAAAACATTTAATTACATTGTTTCCAAGGTCTTAACACTTAAAAACTAATGTAAAAATGATAGTTTTGTTAAACATACTAATTTCATGAATATTCATATATTTGTGAAATAATGTCAATATTTTTGAATGTTTCATTTTCAGCTTTACATGCTATAATAAATGCCCTCAAATTACGTTAATGTCATTTAGATGTATAGAAAGAAATTGTCAAATCTTTCCTTCACATTTGAAAAGTTAATTTAAAATAAAAATAAAAAAAACAAAACAAAATCATTTTCTACACCTCAACAGTTGACTGAAGTTAATTTCCTTTTAGTCTTCTAAACCTGTCATTTCTTTAAATGTTTATAAAACATGTTTTTATTATTATTGCTGTTGTCATATAGTGATGAGCTAATCAAACCATCACAAGTTGTTAAAATGTTTTCTGAATGAAGTTTGAAATAAGTTGTCAGTATCTTGACAGCAGTAAAGGGCATTCAAACATGTGGGGGTAACGGCAATATGATTCTGATAGAACTACAATAAGATTTAAATCGTGGTTACTTTCTTTATCTTCATGAAATTTTTGTTTCTTCTTGACATTTCTTTCTTCGGCTGAGTCTTTGCTTTACCTTTTTCTGGACTGTACTGATCTCACTTTCTTTTGTAAAAAGAAGAAATGCTCATTTTTTCCATATCAAATAATGTAAGGGCAATATCTTGCAAATATATCAATTAATAAGACTGGAAATATACTGCAGGTTAATTGCAAAATGCTGTCTATCCTGTTTAGAAATCAGAAAAAAGAGCCTCAGGCCTCTAATATCCTTGAAAAAATAAAGCTATGCTCTTATTCCTAAATGCGTAATAACTTGTTAAATATCTCATATAAGAAATAAACTTGTTTTTTCATGTAAATGTGAACATCCTCCTTGATTACTCTGTAGATCTTAAAGCAGGGAGTGGTCTGTCTGAATTACTGTTCGACCTCCATGTTCATCTTGTTGCTTTAATTAAAAGTTGTAAAGCAGCTTTGACTTTTTTCAAGGACAAACGATTGGAAAGGTTAGAGGAAGAAGGAGAAGAAGCTACCATCTCTGACATTGTTATTAAGTTATGAAAATGGACTATGGACGGCTCTGGTGGTTAAAACCTCAGCCGCCATACTGCAGTGTCTCCTTGTGCTACTCCATTTGGCTAGCCTACACATATATCGTCTACATATTATAATATTTAGTCTATAAGATACAAAGACAGATAATTAGCCTTCAACTTCGACTTGAGAACGAGGCACTAAGTTGTATCAATCTCTAATTACTCCTCAGCCAACTCTTCAGTTTTCTGCCACATCAAATCAGAAACAATATGCAGCCTGTTCCTATAGAGCGGCTTCGGCTTTACCTCTGGTTGTTTTCGATGCTTGTGTTTATATAAACCTTTTTTACTCCACAACCTTTACCTGCCCAGTGCGGGAAAGTGGTGCGGGCATTTAACCGGTCGCTAAAAGCAAACGGAGAAACCTTGAAAGCCTAAAGCAGAAAGGAAATCTTGTTTCTTTCCCTCATCGCTGCCCATGCTACAATACCCAAACCCCCATGATGTATTTCAGGCGTGAGCAACTCATGGCATACATTCTATAGTATCCCCCTCCTCCTCTTTCTCTCTCTCCCGCGGCCAGCCCCTCCCTTTCCTCGCGCCGCTGTAGTAACTCCCGAGTAGTTTTTTACGCACTTCATGAATGGAAGGGCGCGCGCGTATTCCTCTGCACTCCTCCACGCGGAGAGAAAAGCTGAACGTGCGCGCACGCTGTTATAAGATAACCGGATATTTATGTATTTTTTAAAAGTTGCTATTCAAGCCTCTATGTTTAACATAAAGATGCCGTTTCAACTATTTCTGATTGTGGAGTATTTGTAGACTGGAGAATGACGCGCGTGTCCGCGAGCGCTTGCGGCGGGAGGTGTGTCCCCGCGTGCATTTAAGCCTGCTCGTTTTCTTTTGAGTTGATACAGTAGAGCACAGCTGTGACTTAAATATCTATCGACCAATTGTAGCCTGTAGCCCTTAGCGACAATTATCTGTCTATGCGACATATCTAGATGTAGCCGACCCCCTGCTGAACACTCATGGCGGCAGCTGTGAGCTAAAACAGATGGTTCGGGTGAAGGCGACCCGCAGCCAAACACACCGTCTGCATGATCCCATGTTCATATAATGGCGCATGTGGAACTGGTTGCGCCCCCCCTCCCTCCTATGTGCTGCATGTGCTCTGTTCGGGTCAATTCTCCGCTGTCATGTGACTGCATACTCATTGTAGTAAATGGGCGTTGCCTGGTCAAGATGGCCGCGTACTGGCTCACACATGTATCTACGTGTGTGTGTGTGTGTGTGTGTGTGTGTGTGTGTGTGTGTGTGTGTGTGTGTATGTGTATATATATGTATGTGTATGAGAGAGAAAGAGGGGGAGAAGGTGGTGTTTTATTGAACCAGGAAATCTGGCTTTGTCCACACTTGTGGTTTATGCGTGGAACAGTATGGAAACAGCCCATATGGAAATAACCTATAGGGAATCCTGAGACGTCACGTGTATTGTCGTTAACCATGTCTCTATCTCCGCCTCAAGAAGCAGTGACGACAAATGATTTCAGTCTAAAAGGAGCATGTAAAGTAGTTGACGACCTTCGTCACTGGCCCGCAGACTTCTTTAACTTGAATGACGTTCTAATTTAGTTATATGCAATTTCATCAAGCTATATCTTTATTTTAAAGGTGAATATTTACTGAAAAGGTCGAAAACGAGGCCCCATTCATTGCTAAGGCGTTTCTATAAAAAGTCAACAACTTAAAGCCTATAGGAGTCGTTAGGTTACACAACACGGACAGAATAACTGTAACTCCGACTTTAGCCAAGTTCCGTTTAAATATGAGAACCATGGATTCATTACACCGCCTTCCTGTGCGCTCGCGGTTCCACCCCCTCCGCCCCGCAGTGTGTCCATAACATGAAGTGGTGGCTATAGGCATCACAAAATGGCGAACAGAGGGGGAGGGAGGAGAAGAGACTAAGGGAAGGGCTGGTGAAGGTGTAGAGCATCTCGTCAACTAGCTCCTCTCACTTTATAGGCTTCAAATTAGAATTAGACTTCTCCAGGAATTTAAACAATCCTCAATTTTATGGGTTATTTTATGTGTGAGGTATTTAATCAACTCCCTATCAGCACAGGCCTACGTGAGCTGCACCCGCTGCTCTGATTATTCTCCTACATTTCACCACGCAGAGGCTTTTCTCGCGATAATAACGTAACAAAATTAATCTCGAGGTAGACGCGCATAAAGCTATTTCAAGTTCTTTTTAATGAAAAAAAAGAAAAAAAGAAGTGTAATTACATAACCGCCGGTTTAGTCAGTTCCACCTTCTCAAAATGGAGCCTCTCGCCTCTCCAAAATGGAGGGCTGCCTGTCGCACCAGCTGCAGGCGGGGTCAGAGTGGAGAACACAGCCTGAACTTTGACCCATACTGTTGCACCCCCCCCCTCTTTTTTCCCTAAATGAATTCCAGAACTGAGGCCTCCCTCTCTCTCCAACATGTCGCCCACCCCTATGTTAAATTGTAACTTCACTCATTCCGCATTTTCCTTTGTACAGCAGCAGGTTACTTATTAAAAAAAAAAAAAAGTCGCATTGAGAAATTTTGCTGTATATGCGTATGTTTTTGTGTTACGTGATATTCTATGTTATGTTACGTTGCTATAAGTCTGCAAACAGGCGGTGCTCATCCGTATCATTCATATCATGTCATGTAATAAACAGTGTTAATGTTTCTCCCAGAAGCCGACGTGGCTCGTTGTAGCCTGTTCTCCTGACGTGACTGTGGGAGCATCAATAATGATGATAATCATTTTTAGGAATTCGCTCAAAATAATACAGAAAATAATCATTAAAAGAAAAAAAGTGTAACTTGATATGTATTTTGTTTGAAGAGAAAATAGGATTTTGTTCTGCTGTTTAGGCCAGAGGAATAATTTTCTGTATCTATTATCTTTTTTTCCCCTGATTTTATAATAGCAATGCATAAGAAATGAAGAGCTATAAAGGGAAGGCAATGCAGTAATGTGCAAGTACACACACACACACACACACACACACACACACACACACACATAAATATTTTATACATGAGTGCCTTTGCACATAGCAGCGCTGTCAGCCCTCTGTAAGATGCTCTTGGTTGCATCATTATTAAGTTTTGATTGGACAGGAATCACCTTTAAATAGGGTTTTAGTGCAGGGGCCATTGTAGTGAGAGGGGCAGAGTGGGTGTAAGTTACCAGGGCCCAACAAAACCTGAAATTAATTTGACATTATGAGCACAAAATGTAAACTATTATTGTGTGGGTAATAAATAGTTTGAAAAGTTACTACTTGTATCTAGTGCTTCTGAGGCCCCTCCCCCCTCTGACAGGTGCTAATGGTTTAGTCCAGTCCTGCAGTCAGATGGACAGGTGAACTTTGAGGCAATCATGTGATTTAAAAAAGTAAAAGTTGGCCACAGCTGAGTGAACACACTATGTCAGACTGGTTTATATTTATATGTGACATGGTTGATGAATGAAGCAGTGTTGCGTTCAGGTTGAGAAGCAGCTGCAGCACCATAATCATCATCTTGTCATGTTACAGAGGATGTCACAGTGTTACAGTCACATCATGAATTGCACGGGAAATTTTATTTCAGTCATTTTCAGCAGTTTGCACTAAGAGGAGATTTGCAACACTATAAAGTTGTCTGTTTTATTGCACAATGTTATTTAAATTATTATAATTTTAACATGCTTGTAATACACAATGCTTTTATGTTTACTGTTATGTTATTTAACATGACTTTCCGTATCAAGTGTTAATACATGGTCTACTTCTTTCATATATCTTTGTGTCTTTATGTCTGTATAGTTTTATGATGATGCTTATATAGTGTTGCAGGCTGGGCTATAGCACTAGTGGGAAACTAATTCACCTTAATTCTGCAAATAAAACTTGATTTGTGTGAAGTCTTATTTGATATATTTTTTAATTAAAGGAAACTCAGTAAAAGAGTAATCCTGAGTGAAGGGACCAGAGTAAGATGTCTTTCTACCTTTGTCCAATGCTCAGGGTTTACTGACATAAATAATATTTTGTAATATTCTTATAGAGTGAAAACTTCACACAGTGACTCAGTCTGTTGGGAAAATATACTGAGACTTTATTAAATAAGTTCAAAACACTTGCTGATTACCATGATAACCACTACAAATGCACAGGCTTACACTGGTTGATTTAGGTGTTTGTATAGGCGTGGCAGTCGATTATTAAACAGGCACTGCTCTCCAGCTGCATATGTACGGGGTCCAGATGTTTATGCTGGTTCGTTGGACCGGTGGGTTTGTGTCAAGTTAGCGAGATGATCTTGATCTTTTCCTCTATAAATCTGGGTCAATCAGGGAGTAATGACAGCTGTGATAGGGCGGCTATCTCTCTGTTTGAGAGAAGATGTCCCAAATGGCAGGAAATGGTGCCACCCATACGGGTTGCACGGAGGTGTGAAATGAGCGCTCCTCCTCATTTACCCTGTAAAAAAAAAAACACTTGCTCTTTCCCATCACAGTTCTTGTTCACACTCGTGCATTTACACATATTTACAGTTGACGGCTGCCACACTCTCCTCCACTGACTGATGTTGCTGCGCTCAGGTTACCCAGAATTCAGTCTCTCTTCAACTACCATTACCTTCTCCTTCCTTACTCTTCCTCCTCTTCCTCTCTTCTTCCTTACCCTTGATCTCACCACCTCTGCTGACTGGTTTTTCTCTCTCCTCCAGGTATTAAAATTAAGCTTTTAAGTGAACCTTTGATTGAAATTTTATTGTTGTGTAGATTTCAAAAATTATAACAGAATGAGGAAAACTGGCAAAACACCTAAAGAGTGTTTTATTACGAGGTTATTTTACATTCAATCTCCTTCTTATCATATGATCCGCAGCTCTAAGAAACTGTGTGTGCCTCGCCTCAAAAATACATGATGTGCCGACACTCTCACTGCACATTTCTCTTCCATAGATACCACTTTATGTGCAGAAAATGGTGCATGCATGGTTTTTGTGCGTACGCATCATTTATGCATCTGGTCCCAGGAGAGGGACTTGAGGAAAGGGGAGGAAGGGACAGCAGAGAAGAAAGGTGGAAGAAAGACAAGACAATAGGATGAGGCAACAGAAAAAGAGAGTCGAAGTTACAGAGAGGAGAAAGCCGGCTCCCTGGATATGAGGAAAATTAGATTATTGGCAGTTCAGCAATTTATAAAATTCAAGAAGTTAAGCTGGACACCTTCGGTTTCTGTTTCCATATAAATGTGGTGCAAAGTTCAGGGAAAAGAAAAAGCAAATTAATTTGTGGTTCCTTTTAAATACTATTACTACTCAGGAGGGGGCGCAGCCACCACAATTAGCAACTTTCCTCTCTGTGTTGTAGTGCATCATTACTGTTTCCTTGGTAATTACATCCAGGTTTTCAACTAAACAAGTGGATTAGAAAGTGATGTAATGATAAACCAGACATTTTGATGATTTTTAATTGTGTTGAACTTTAAATTCAATTCAGTTTTAATTATTTTTATTTATATAACATACATTATCTCAAGGGATCTTACAGAGTGAGAACAAGACCTTACAATATTATAAAGACAAACCCAACTCAGGGTTCAGGACTTATAACTTAGGGTGGGCAGCCATCTGCCTCAACTGGTTCGGTGGAGAGGAGAGAACTGAAGGAGAGAGGAGAAAGATCTGGAACAGTTTTATGTATTCAGGCACTATCAGACTGTTTGTTATAATATTAATGATATAGTATATTATAGTGATAATTTTAGGTGCAATAATGTTATTAATAATAACAGCAGCAATGATGGTAGCACCATATAAGAAGTACTGCATCAGTTCCCCCAGAGGCCATAGCGTCAGGAGCTGACTTGAGCCAGCCCTAACTATAAGTGCAAAGTTTTAATTCTACTCTTACACTTAAAACCTCCCTGAAGGCTTTGCCTCCCATTCTACTCTTAAAAACTCCAGAAACCACAAGTAGTCCTGTGTTTAGAGAGTGATGTGTGCTGTAACAGGGTATCATGAGGTCGTTAAGATTCAGTGGAGGCTTTGTACATAAGGAGATGGGCTTTGAAATTGCCTCTGGATTTCAAAAGGAACCAATGTAGAGCGGCCAACACAGGAGAAATATGTTCTCTTTTTCTAGTTCCTTCTAGCATCTTGGATCAACTGGAGGACTTTGGGGTCATCCTGATAATAAGGAATTACAATAGTCCAGTTTAGAGGTAACAAATGCAAGGACTAGTATTTCAGCATCCTTTTGAGACAGGATGTTTCTTAATTTCACAATATTTCGCAGGTGCAAGAAAGCTGTTAGGTACTTGTCTTATGTGTGAAGTAAGGGACATGTCCTGGTCAGAAATGACCCCAAGGTTCCTTAGAGTTCAACTGGAGGCCAGGGTAATGCCATCCAAAGTAATTATATTATTAGATAATATGTTTATGAAATGTTTATGGCCAAGTACAATAACTTCAGTTTTGTCTGAGTTTAAAAGTGAACAATCACAGGTCATCCAGGTCTTTATGTCTTCAAGACATGCCTGAAGTTTGGCCACCTGATTAGTCTCATCTGGTTTCATAGATAAGTACAGCTGGGGGACATCTGTGTAACAATTGAAATTTATGTGGTTCTTCCCGTTAATATTGCCCAAAGGAGGCATATATAGGATGAAAAGTATCAGTCCTAGCACAGAACCCTGTGGAACTCCCATGACTAACTAACTGTGTGCATTGGGGAGTCATTATTAACATGAACAAACTGGAATCTATCCAGTAAATAGGACTTAAAACCAGTCTAGGGCGGTTCCTTTACTCCCATTGACATGTTACACCCTCTGTAACAAAATTGTGTGATTGATGGTGTCATGTCTTGCCGGACAAGTATAGAGACGAGTCCATTATCTGAGGCCGTGAGAAGTTTGCTGGTAACTTTAACCAGTGCTGTTTCTGTGCTATGATGAGCTTTAAATCTTCAAACATTCCATTCCTATGCAAATAATCTGACAATTGGTTTGCAGGAGGTTTTTGGTATTTGTAAAGAAGCTCAGAAGTCATTACTACTGATCAGTAAAGCTATGACTCTATCAGCTTGGCCTAAGTGCTGGTGCCTGTGGTTCTGGCATTACAGAAGGCTTTGTTATGTTATTAGATTTTTCCAGTCTAGGCAAAAATTTCTCTAGATTGGTGGAATGGCACTTCCTTTACAGCTTTCATGATGTCTGTTTTAAAGCGTGCATTTGTGTCTAGCCTCCTGATTCACTACCTTCTTTTCAGAGGGGCAACAGTGTCAAGTGTTGTATGGAGTGTGTCTCTATCAACAAGATCATCAACTTGTGTGGGAGTAAAGTTGAGATAGCTGTCCTTCATTGTATTGACACATGCTATTGGAGTAAATAACAATGGAATTTGGTTACAGCATTATCAGATAGAAACCTACTCTAACGGAATGTTTTCCCAAATGGTTCGCTAGCTTTTGCTTACACTTTTCTCTACTTCATCTCAACTCTTCTCTGCACCAAAATTCATTCATGCAGTATCTAATTTACCTGCTGAAATGGCAGTCTTAGCGGTTCAGAAACAGTGATAATGGCTGTGTTTTTTGGAAGGGTCTATGGGTGGAGCGATAAAGATATTTCGTTGATGGAGAGACATGGAGCTAGCTGATAGGATTTTGGCTGGTAACAAGGTTAATATGAATGCGTAATGATGATGTTTGGTTGCTCCTCACCATTAGAAATAAAAAATTCATCTGAGATTTTATGCTGGCCAGATAGCTCTTATAAAATATTAACCCCCTGCACTTCCATGCTCCTCTAGCTTGCAGTCAACGTGTGCTTTGTATTTGGGGACATTTGAGAGCATTGAGTGAGTAGTAAGGTTTTCGTAATGGTAGCAGGTAATGGATATACCGGAACCCACACGCTCTAAATGTGTTTCGTGCTAGTACTCACAGATGGGACCAGAGCACTAAAAAATATCCAAATCACACAGTTATCTTTAAACTGCTTCTTTAGAAGGAATAGTTTGTCATTTTTTAGATAATTCATTTCCTGCTGAGAGTTGGAAATGAAGATTCATACACTTTAAGCTGTCCATTATATATAAGCTTACAACCAATTCTTATTAACTTAGATTAGCTTAGCATAAATACTGAAAAAAGAGAGAAACAGTTAGCTTGACTCTGTCCAATGATAACAAATTCCACCTATCAGCACCTCTAAATCTCGTTAATAACATGATATCTCTTGTTTGTTTAATTCATATCAGTGTGCTAAGAAATAGCCAAGCACCCCTCTAATATGGCAAATTGTTTTTGCTTTTTGGTTTTTGTACATATCAAACAAACAAGTAGATGGATTTTGTTAACTGTGGACCGAGCCAGACTAGCTGCAGTCTTAATGCAAACCCAAGCTAACCTTGGCTGGACGGACAGACAGGGTGGTATTCATTTTCTTGTCTAACTCTTGGCAAGAAAGCGAGTAAGCTACAGTGGCTCACTATCAGAAAGTGATTAGACGGGCCGAGACTAGCTGGTTAGCATGCTAACTTCAGTAGAAGAAAAGAAGCGATAGAAATAGAAGCAAAACAAAAGTTAACATTGGGATTGCTTTCCACGGCTGGAGATAGCTTTTGGCAAGTAAAGGAATAAAGCTTGATGCTAAACCCGCAACGTGTCTCCTAGACTGGTAAGTGAACAGCTGTTAATTCTAACAGCTATGTTTGCTACATAGCAATAGCAAACCTTACAAAAGGGGCCTTTAAGGGGAACCTCTTGTATGTAGATGGAAATTATACATTTTGCTGAATCATGTTTTGTTTGTTTCAGAGATTTATAGCCACAAGCTATATTGTTTCCTTATTGTTTTCATTCAATTTTCCTTTATTTTCTCATTTGATTGTCTGTACGGAAACTGTAGCTGCTTGTACAAAAACAAAACAAAACAAAACACAGACATTGCATATTTGTGCCTGTTCATTCTAGAGATGATGACTGTGGTGGTTTATTCTAATGTTGAATACAGACTTGGAAACATTGCAATTGCCACTGTTGAATCAACAGTGTTTAGGAAGTTTCTTGTGATACCAGTGAGGGATGCTTTACATTGCTCATGTGGTCGTTTGCATCACTGACCACCTTCAAATGTAGCCTGAATCATCAGGTTTCTGTTGGAAGGATTTGGCACAAACATTTTCCTATTTATCCATTCTTAATGATTATGTCTTCTCTGGGCATAAACAACTTGAAACTGTGACTGAGAGTGAAAACTGGGGGTTGGGGTTAGGGCTAGGTCTTAAACCACACAGAATTCTTTCACCTTGTTTATTGAGTCTGTTATGCTCATTTGTTAAGTGTGGTCCCGAAGCATTGTGGGTTTCCGCGTAGTTTGTTGGTGAAGTCACTTGGGACCCTTGCAGACCAGTGCTAGTACTCAGTGCAGTGAAACTGTGGATAAAAGGCTTTGCGATATATTGACGAGCCCTTGTGTAGCAGTCAGCTGGAACCATAGGTACTTTGTTTTCCTTTCACAGGGAGGGTTTTTCCCCAGTTGCATCATGTTGATGTCGGTTCCTGTTGCCCTTTTTTCTTGTGTTTGATGTGACGTAGCACATTCCTGAAACCTGATTCAACAATTATGGATGAATTAAGTCACTCGAACACAAATCGAAAACAATGAACTTTAGCTCGACCACACGTCTTCTTTTCCTTGCACACTCAAGATTCTTCAAATATGTCTTGTCAATATGAATGAATAATTACCTGAGTTAGCATGTTAAAATGATCACCTGCCATCTGGGTTGAGTACACTCGCCTGAAAAAGTTGTCAGTCAAACCCGTCAAACAGGCCTCTTTCTGGCATTGAAAATTCCCACTGGGAACCATAAGGCACCGCCAACATACACATACTTGAACACATTATCCCTCGATTTCATAGTCATAATTCATCCAAGACTTTAGATGACTGTGTGGCTGTGAGTGGCATCATGCCCATGTTACTGTGTATAGGTTATTATATGAATGTGTGTATCTGACTGACTCTTGGATTTATCAGTTTTAAAAGAAGCACTGCTGTGTAACACACACACACACACACACACACACACACACACACACACACACACACACACACACACACACACACACAGTTTCCCAGAAACTTTGCTGTTAGTGTAGCTACACTACACAACACCAAGTAGATGAATGTAGATGTTTATAGGAAGGTCAGTAAATCATAGATAGCCCTTTCCAGTGCTTTACTGTGCATTCACAGTGGGCAACCTGATCAATAAAATCACCAGAGGTCCATTCATGGCCTACAGTGCTGAGCAAATACAAACACTCAGGGTTTCATTGTCACTGGTTTTCACAACTACAGGTCTAACTGGCAACTTCGGCCATAATTTAAACTTTCCAAGTTCTCTATAACTTGTTGTGACGTTTTTAAAGGTGGGTCGACAACATTTCCCATTTCCTGACAAATATAAACCAACTGGATTATCACAAAACTGAAAACAGGCCAGTTTCAGTAGATATATACACATACATACACACACACGTGCATATATATATATATATATGTATGATTAATTATAAATACAATTAAAATAAAAGATAACAAATATAAGGTATATAATAAAAAAGTAGTTAAGGTACAATTTCTAAAGGAAAGTCAGAAAACTGACCTATATTTATGTAGGTGCATCTCTTTTGTTGTATTATGCTTTATAGGTTGTGAAACAAGCCCAAACCAAAATTGTTTATACCTGCTGTAATTTGAACAGAATACACACTTTTGGAAAGTTACAAAAATTGTTGAATCACTGTATTGTTAAAAAGATGTGGAGTCGGGGGGGTTCAGATGCTGTTTGTCTGCACTCCAGTGAAGCATACTGATGCTTTAAGACTTTCTGAGGTCACCAAGAGCGCCTGACTGCATCTTTAGACAGCCATTTAGTAAAGAACAACACATCAACAATATCACTTCACTATCAGTTGGGGTCAGCATGCTAATAATTGGGAGGAGGTAGTTTTGCTGGGCAAGTGTCACTGTGCAACAATCTATGTCTTGTGACAGTTACAGTTGCTGATGCAGTTAATTTTGAAGTAGCACCATGTCTGGAAGTGTAACAAGCAAGTAGCCTATATCTCTGTCAGTGTAGGTCTGGGTGATGTGAAATGACAAATCAATATTTACAATAATTATTTCAAACTTTTATCTTGATTAGAATAAATGAACTATCACTTTGGAGCCTATCGGTCACTCTCTTTTTTTTTTGAGCCATGAACACTTCATATTCGACAATGTGATTGTGTTCCAAGTGATTAAACAAGCTTTTGTTGCTGACATAGTTTTTCTGCAGTGTTTGCATTTGATCCTTTTTGTTCGGTGTCGTCTTCACTGAAGCCAAAACAAAGGACACATCCTCTTTTTAGGTAGAAGCTGCTCGGTTTGAGGCCCAGTGTTTGCGCTCGTGTCGTCCATATCAGCAGCTTCACTTTGAGTGAACGAGGACTAACGTTAGTTGGATTTGGTGGAGGCACGTGACTGAACAGGACGTAGTATTTTCCAGGAGGGGACAGTTCATGAACGCAGCATTGGGGAAAGTCTGAAGTGAATTAACAGTCATGAGCGAGATGAAGTCGTGAGAGGTTTTTTTTGTTTAATCGTCCAGCTCTACAGTGTGCTAACGAACATGTATCGCTCTGTAGATCATTAGGTTGAAAAGGAAGTCTCTGAAAAGGAGTGGGAAGCTGCTAATGTGGGGGAGGGGAGGGGAGGGGTGGGGAGGTAGGAGGCACAAAGAATGGAAAGGAAAGCAATGTTGATGATGATTCTTTCTCGAAAGATCATACTGATGGGGTTTACATATTCCTCTGTCCTCTTTTCTCCTTTAGCTTCATGAAAGGGTAGCAGGCTACAACGCCCTCACATCCACAGACACACCTCATTGTGCTCCTGGGGCCACCTCTGTCTGGTCTGAAGACCTACGACCCTTGGCCTTTGACCCATCCTAGAAGCAAAAACCTTTCCCTCCCCTTTGGTTCTGTTCTCCACCTCCTCCTCCTCCTCAAGGACCACACTCCTTTTCATTCTCTTGGCTTCTTTTCTTTCTCCTCCTTCTTTCTCTCCGGCCCTTTTGTCCTGCTGGAGGCCGGAGCTGAGCGTGGATTTAATGCCTTCACAGCTGAGGGAACCTCAACAGCTCCAGCTTTTACGTTCACGACTTCTCAAGCTTCACTGACAAAGTGTTTCCATCTTGGATGCATATCAACAAGGAGTCACGGATGAGTGTCCCAGTGAAGTGTTTCCTCGTTTCAGTGGTGCAAATTTATTTTGAATTAAGCATAATTATTATGTTACCCACCTCAAATTCTATTCAACAATTTGTTTTTCAGGTATATGTGCAATTAACGGCAAATACCCCTTATACTAATGACACTGTGTTAAGCACTGATTGATAATACAACGCCATGTCACAGCGCTGGGAAACAAAAGGTGCAGAATCATAATTTGAAAGGTTTATTTGGCATTCAGCTCAGGGTGACAGAGGATGGGCGAGCTAACAATGCAGCCCACCTCCACGTAGGTAGAAGTCAGAGATATTTAAAATGAAATGAGAGAACAGAAGAGTGAACGAGCGTGTAAGCAAATGTGAAGCGTGTTGTTTTGTTGTCCGTCCACTCGCCCATCCATCGTCTTTCCCCACCCATTCCTAACCTGTTGCCATGGTTTCAGCCAATGGGGGTAGTCGGTGGGTTGGCAGGCGGCGACGACAGGGGTCGAACAAGTTCGCTGATGTTGGCTGGATGGGGGTTGGGATGTGTGTGTGGGGGTGATGGTTAGGAATGGCGTTTGAGAGGATAATGGGGGGTTGATGTGTTGATAAGGTAGAACTGCATGTGTGGGGTCACGGGGGCCTTTTGGCGTGTATGGTGGGAGGTGTGCATGTGGAGGTGTGGGGAAGGGGCCTGTTTTTTATGTGTGTTTGGCAGGTTTGGGGGTGGAGTTAGTGATACAGCTCAGCATTGATTGAGGATCAAAGGGATTTTCCATTTTTTTTTGGATGGGGGGGTGTCAGGTATTCTGGATGCACAAAAGACTATTCATCTGTGCTGGAGCCTCCTGGGGGTTTGGGTGGGGTTTAGTTGGGGAGCTGGAGATGGGGGTTGGTTGTTGTTGGTTTGGGTTTAGGGCCATTGATACACATTTGGGCGGGTTGGTATAGTAGAGATAGTAAAGGGTGGTAAAGATGGGACATTGCACTGTTTCACATTATTATCTAGAGTCATTTCCAATGAGTCCCCATAGCACAACTCTTCAATATAAGCAGCTTCAGTAAGGAGGTCAAAGGTCAAAGGTTCAGCACTAATACGACAGATGCAAGAACAGTCCTATAAAGGGATGGGTTTCCTGTAGTCGCAACTAAAGCTCATGTCAGAAGCAAAAGGAAAATTGTTATGGTTTCCTGTTTATGCTCCATTTTCAGTAAGGCAATTTAGAGAACAAGCTATTTAAATCCATGCTATTAAATGCATATGAAATATTTTTTACATGCAAAGATTCATAATAAATAATTATTTCCAATCAGTTTCTTCAGCATTTACTTTCTCAGAGTCAATGATGAAACCATGACTGATACGATACTCAAGTGTGGGAGTTCTCACTCCGATCAAAACCCAAGGTCACCATAAAAGAGCTCTTTGTGTTCCTAATGTATTGAAGGCTGGCGGGGAAGGAGTGTTGTTACTGAGGATGTTTATCTGCAACAGTAAAGCAGCTTGTACCACTTGGGTTACCAGCCCTGTTAAGACAGAGATGCTCATACGTTACTTAACTTTTAATCGTGCAAACACACACACTTAAACATGTTTGATACATCGTCTGTTTCAGTACAATGTAGTGCTGTGGATGAGTGATGTGTTCAGGGACGTAGCTGCAGACTGTGTGAATGGTGACGGCCTGGTAAAAACTAAAAACTACTATGTTTTAGTTTTAAAACGCATCACTTGTGCTGTTTACTCCTGGCGTCCACACTACTGTGGAGTTTTCGAGCGCCCTAAAACGGACACTTTTGGAAACGCTGACTGTCGCTCCCTATTGGTTCTTATCAGCCTCGATACCAGTGAAAGCATTATGACTAGCTTTACTGACATTGTTGTCTTTGCTAACAGCTGTTGAAGTTAAATTCTGCATTTTAACACTGAAACTGCCTTTTCCGCAGTATTTTTTGGCAACTAAATAACTGTAGAGATCTGCTTCCTGTTTACACCAGCTAGCTCGCACATGCCCAGTGTAGGTGAAGAGACGTGTATGTGTGTGTTTTCCGGTGTGTTAGTCTGGACAGAGATTGTTTCTGATATGGAGCTAAAACGGCCATCTGCTCAGAGATTGTTTTTAAAACGTTGTTTTGAAATGAAAACATAATAGCGTGGACGTATCTTTATACCTGTGCTCTTTGTGCAGCACTGGTGTGTATGTGGTATAACGCTGTGTGATGTAGTGGTGACACACCAGTTTGATTTACCTGTTTTCCTCTTTCCACCTGTTTATCTCTCAAGTAAGTTCTGGTTTCTTTCTCTTCGTTTCACTCTCTCATCCCCAAACCCTCAGTCTGGACAGTGTTGCACCTGTCATCAGTGTTTATTGTGTTTCAATATTCATTTTTAAACTTGCTAACATCTGGTTTGTTTTCTCTCTTCAGGACCAGGAAACTGCAGATCAGAAACATCCCGCCTCACCTACAATGGGAGGTGAGTTCACCCTCATCATTTCTCTTGTTTGGTTCATTTGCACAGTGTATCACTGTGACTGGACTCTGCTCACGAGTACAACCCATTACCACCACCCACAACATCTTCTCTTGACATTCAGTGAAATAAGTTGTTCTGCTGTATGGATACAGCCTCTTTAAATGAACAAGCCCTCACACTGGCATCTGTAACTAACAACTTGACATGGACGTTTGAACTTCTCTTCTGAGCTGGCAGCAGTGTGTGGCATGGCAGGTTTCCACTGAGGAAACTAAAAGTTAGTTTCTTTGTGTAAGAATTTCTTTAGCCAGTCAGCTAGCCAATATGCCTTTCCTTTTTTCAAAGCTTTTTTTTTTCTGTTTTCTCTAGAAATGTGACACAGTTCTTTCCCCTAAATATGATTGCTGACTGAATGTCCCATTCACCCCGGTGGTGACTGCAAACAATGTACAATGCTCAGTTTTATTTATATTTGAAACAGGGTGTGTCCATCTAATAACAAATACAGGAGGATATTTTTTTCATCATTTTTCTGCCTCTGTAAATTATCACTTGGACTAATTCTGACTTTTTTGATTGTAAATTCCAAAGAAGAGACAAACTTCATGACCCTGTTCATAGGTTTCAGGAACAGCAGCCAGGAACAGTGAGCAGCTCTGGGTCATTTTCAGAGTTGTGCTTACAAAGTTCTGGCACAAACAAGGTCCATATTTTACACTCTGGTGTTTTCTTTGAAGTGTTGATCCATAAGAAGATATATTTGTGGTTTTAAGAACCAAAAACCATCTCAGTGTAGTTTTACATCTCCTCTCTCAGGCTTCTCTCTGGGGCTCTAGTTTTCTTCTCTCGCTGTTTTCTTAGTGACCCAGTAAAAATCTAGCAGATTTAAGGAAAACACTCAGAGAAACAAAATCCTGCAATGTTGGATGGTGGGTCCAGTTGGGCAGGGCATGGGGCATTACTGAGAGGGGTGAGTGCTTTGTTGTGACATCACAAAGTTACAGAAGTCCTGATGGCTGCTTTAAAATCAAACAACACATGGACATCTGCCTTTACACTATATTGACCTTTAAGGTAAACAGTCATATTAGAATTCACAAACTTGTGGGAATGTAAGTTTTTATCTGGTGTTGCTGCAGTTTTCACAAAGTGATACGTTTTCTATTGAAGTGAACCATCCTGAGCAGTTTCAATCTGTAGCTCTTAAAGAGAGTCTTACAATACAGAGCAAATGAGTCGAGCTTTGTGCCAGCACTGAGCTCACACATCAGAAGTCTAAGTCATGTCTTTGCACTGAAATGTTCTGCCAGTATAAACCTTATCAGGTCCAACCTGCAGCACAAAGCAGGAGTTACAACAGCACCAGTATCAGAGCGACAGCCAAAAATTTGAATTGTACATGAGTGCAAAGAAGTGATAACCATGCCACAACAGCAGTGGACAGTATTTCTTTGGTTGTAGATGAAGAGGCAATATGCACAACATCATCCTGATGCTCTGGACTGGCTCTGATAGATTTAATAGCTGCCTCCTCCCCACTTTCAGACAGCGAGCACAGGCTGCTGCTAACCGCTGTCCGGCTTGTAAGAAGAAGAATCCTTTATTATCAAAGTATGTTCTTACACACACAGGAAATTAGAGCTCAGCATTTAACCCATTAGCAAGTGGTGAACAAGCAGCTCCAGGGAGCAGTAGGGGGGTTAGGTGCCTTGCTCAAGGGTGCTTCAGCTGTGCATGCTGAGGGAGGGGAAACAGACAGCAGCTCTGTATGCATTATTTATTATTATGCAGAAAGCGAAAGAAAAGGTGCAATAAAGGTAAAACTATAGATGTAATGTACATTTTTATTTGCCTGCATGAACCAAGCAATGCATCAGTTCAAAAGCCTTACACTCCACCACCAGCTTCATCACAGCCGCTGAGAGATGTGCCGTGACTCCGGTTTGCATGCGAGAGTTAACGACATCAGGACACTGACAACATAAACCATGTTTAAAAACTGGACTGTTGCATCTGAAATCAAATAGATGGACTCAGCCTGGGGGGGGGGGGGGATTGCATTAAACAATTCAATTGCATTCAAGTAACTTTTAAAATGGTTTCCTTAACTTTTAGTTCTCCTCTTTTTGTCGCTCCCTGACTCATGTAGTAGTGAACTTTCTCTTACCCCTCGCCACAGCTTTAGAGGAAGGAAACAGTTCTCCACCCAGAAAACGGGGTTCAAACTCTGTTATGTGACACAATGAGCTGCATCAAAGACGTGTCTTTTATAGTTCTCTCCACAGTTTTAGGCTGATAGCTCTTTCCCTCTTCAGTTTAGTTTACTGTGCATCATAGTTACTATTATCACACAGAAGCTCAGTCATTTTTCTGGCACAACTTACAAGGTGCACGGAGAAAGGAAAAGTCTCGAGGGATAGAAACTCCAGTAACATTTGAAGTAATCAGAAGAACTTTTCTAGGGTCATCATCTCAAAACACATCACAAGTAACATTTAACATCTAAAACAACCAATCATATGTGAACGCGTACATATGATTCTTCAGAGACGGGGTGGGCCTGCGGCCATGTGGCTTCAGGCCAATCGATGTCTCAGGCTAGTGGGAAATGTCCAGTAGAGGACACTATGTTTAGCTCATGGACTGCAGAAGTGATTGAGCCAAAGAGGTGGCACCAGAAGTGCATCTAAAGGGTCGCACTTAAGTTTGTACAGAAGGGTACTTACTCCAAAATGTGTCCATTTGATGTGTCAGAGGCCAACCCACCCCGCAACACTTGGATTTAAATAAAGTGCTGTTTAATGAAAGGAAACAATATGCAACATAAAAACTATTCATCATAAAAATACATAAATAAACAGAAATACACCTAAACCACTGCAAATCCAAATAATTGAGATATATAATACATTAAAAACTATAAACACTATAAAAACGTGTTAATTGAATAAAGACCTCATTCATGCCCCCTTGAAATAAACTTGTTCCTCACAGAGTCAACATTACCGCCTCTTTGGCTCAATCACTTCTTCAGGCAAGGAACTAAACATGAGGGCACCCATGTCCTCTATTGGATGTTCCCCACCAGCCTGAGACAACGATTGGCTTGAAGCCACATGACCACAGGCCCAGCCCCCTTTGAAGAAGCCCCATAGGCAGATATGTATGTGTTCACATATGATTGGCTGCTTTAATATTTTTCAGTCTCATACTTACCTTATTTAAATGTTACAATATAAATATATATATATATATATGTATGTGTGTATGTCTGTATGTGTATATATATATATATACACATACATATGAAACAATACATTCATATGAAACAAACTAAAACTATAATGTAATATTATAAGAATATTATAGGATAATTGTTTTTCCACAGGGCTGGAAGACCAAATAGATTCCTGACAAAAAACAAAAGCATTTAAAAAATACTGTGATTTTACTTCTCTCACTCAAACCCCCCACATGTCTTCAAACATATCATTTCTGTAGACTGTAGAAGTTGTGTAAGAACTAACACTGTATTTCAATATAAAATACAAAGGACAAACTACACTTGCTGTTCAGAGCAGTCAAATTTCTGCCTTCACTTCATCTTAATCTGTTGATTCATCAAACTGCATTGAATGCAGGAGATGAGGCTGGACAGTCACTAGGCTCCATACACGTGTGTGTGTGTGTGTGTTTTTGTGTGTGTGTGTGTGTGTGTGTGTGTGTGTGTGTGTGTGTGTGTGTGTGTGTGTATATGTGTGTGCAATGTTACTGTTTTTGTGAGGGTGTGGCACACAGCCGGACTCTTCTGGCGAGCAAGTGCCTGCGGGATGTCACTCTGTGAGTGCACGTGTCTGTGTGCATGTGCACTTATGAGTATGTGTGTGTGTTTGTGTGTGTGTGCCAGTTCAATTTATGCTGGATCCTCTCCCTCCCTTTTTTTAATCTCTCCGCTGCTCTGACGCTACAGACTGTGTCCACACGAGGGCAACCTCTCACCACAGACCTGACTCGCATGTGGCGTTTACATGCTTCTTTTTATTGTGTCAGCTAATGTCACTGATCCTGTATTTATCATTTATTAATGTTATTTCAACATCTTGACCTTTTAACTTGTTGTTAGCCCCTCACTCCGACACACAACACAGTGTGTATTTAAAGCATAAAAGTGAGTAACAATATAAAGCTATTACTGATCATAGTGTCTGTCTCCATGCATCTACATATTCACATACATATTTATACTTTCATATGCCCACATTTATAAACACAATACAGAACTCATAATTAAGAGAAAACAAAGTAACAGTAATGATGATCATAGTACGAACAAAAACCTTTGATATTTCATTATATAGAAGTAGACCTGCTGCTGCTACAGGTTTCTATTACAATTTCACATTGAATACTTAAATCATCTTCTCCAAACATGATCTGTTCGATGTTTCATCAACAATTATATAAAGTGTAATTCATCACTTACCTTTGGTTTATTTACTTTAAAGGCCCATCTATTTTCCAGCACTTTTTCTTTCTTACTGATTTTATAAGTTACTTTTTCCATACTGTAAATGTCTTCTACTGTTTCGAGCCACGCCGTTTGCATGTTTCTGATCTAGGGCTGAACAATATGCACAACAAATCATATTTTGGCAAATGTTGTGATTGTAATATTAGTCACTGTTTTAGTTGGAGCCATCATTTATACATTTAATTTCACTGAAGAAATGATACAAAAATAATGAAGATGTGAATTACCAAACTTGCATTTTCCTTTACGTCCACTTTATTTATGGTCTGTTGTGACAAATTTTACCTTGATTTAAAAAAAAAAGAAAAAAATGCAGCTCCATGGATGTTGCACAATATTTGGATTCATTATTCTGAACAGTAATGAACACGAAGGGTTAAGTGTCCATCCAGAGGAGAAATGAACAGTTAAGAAAGACAGAGTGAGCTGACCCTGAGGAAACATTCTTGCACTTCAAAATAAAAGCACATTAGGTAAAGTAGAGGACGCAAAGAGGGAAAACATCACCTGGAATCAAATAAAAATATGTAACTGTAAAATGTAGATGTTATATTTATATAATTAGGTGCAGCATATTTGAAAACACAAGCTCTTTAGGAATTAATTCTGTCTGTGTTTGCATATTGTTCACTTTGTGAAAATGTTTTAGAGACAAAGAGACAAAGCACAGGAGGAAAAACTACATTTTGCTATATAAAAGTGTGTGTGGAATCACAGCTTTACATCGGTATTTGTTGTGCTGTGTTGTGTGAACTGGGATTTTACGTAAGCAGCAGTTTACAGTTAGAATCTGCGTCTCAGAAAAAACCCTGACAACCTGGGCCTCTGTTTATTTAACTGAAAGGAAAACTTTGGTCTTGACTGAAAGAACGAAATTGTTGGTTAAGAGAAGATCCTAAATGTGTGCAGTACAGAAACAGATGAACACACACCTCATGAGACATGTTCTGCAATGACAAAATATTAGCTGAAGCAGCATGTGTACTTCATTCAAAGGTGTTTTCAGCCTGTTGTTTGCCTTCGAGTTGAACATTTGATAAGATGATGCCACTTTTTATAATTTATCAGGGAGGATAACAATACAAATGAAGCTGACATCGATTCTGTTTGTAAAATCAATCAATTTCCAAATATCTTCTCTTGTAACCGTAGAGATAAATTCTCCCTCTCATATGATTTCTCTGGTGTACTTTGTTGACCAGCAGCAATATCACAATATTAAGAGACTGTCAGTTTCACATGTTATTTATAAGTGAAGATATGAAGGATTTCACACAAATAAAATGAACTTTAACACGATGTTTTAATTAATAACATCACTGCATAAAATGAAGTATAGATCTGATTTCGGTTTGGCTCCTGATCTGGGATTGGCAGCTCCTGCTCTCAGCGTACATGTGATTAACCATGTGATCACTGATCTGCTCTGAAGCTACTCAGACACTTCACGTGATAAACATGTCTCACACCCAGTAAAGACGTTTGTGGTTGGCTCTTTACAGATTTACATCTGTAGAGTTAATGAGTACGATCTCTGAGGCTGGAGTGTGTCTGCAGCTCCATTGTGGCTCACGTACACACAGTCAGCCTCTCTCCCTCTATCATCACCACCTGCACAGTTACTGCATTTGGACACATACTATTTTGATCCAGAGTGGACTGAACCATGTGGCCCTTTCAGAGAGGGGGGGGGGGG
>NW_019525369.1:996666-1021370 GCF_002814215.2 Seriola lalandi dorsalis
TTATTATTTAGTAACTTTCCGTCGTTCTGTAATTGTTTCTCATCTCTTCTTGTGGATGGAGCTGGGAGGGCCCCTGATACTAGACCTACTGCACTACATGCATATATTTCATCCCTCCAGTAATTTCTCATTTTTTTGTTGTTACTTCCTTATTTATGCAATAAATAATTGATCCTTAAAAAGAATGGATTGCGAAGTGTTGTGACCCTCAGCTCGAAAATGATTGGCAATACACAAAGATCCGTTGCACAGCATCACACTCAACACAAGATCAACTACATTTAAACAATACTATCAGCAATGTGTGGTAGTTTCCCTGTATCTAAATCAAATGAAGTTTGGTTTTATTAACTTGTGTAAAGATTAATATTGATAAATGCACTTTTGATGCATTTATCATGTTGGATATTGTGGACCAGCTACAGATCGGCTGCTGCCATGAACGCTTATGTATTTCAGTTATTTTCCTACATTGTTATGTGTTTGCATTTTTAAATTGTCTTTAAAATTGAGAGATAAATTATGTGTCTTGAACTGAATTGAATTCTAAGATGCAGAAGACTGAAAAATCCAATACCGGAGAACAAGTCTCTGCTCTTTCTGGTCCAATGCTGTTATTTAATGGCAAAGCCAAAGTTCTACCTGCATTAATCAGCAACTTAAATGTGGAATGATTGAAACAAAAGTTAAATTTGAAAAAAAAGGCTCCGACTCATTATTGCAATGTCTTATTGTTCTGAAGACATGTCAGGATTTGACATGTTGCTTGTGTGTGTATTTGTTCATTGTGACCGATGTGACACCAGAGTTCAGTCAACTTTAGGATTAAGTAATAATAGATAATAAATAATAATCCTGCTGTTCACCCAGTGAAGACAGATGAATCCTAGTCTTTATGGATTATTAAACCAACGTGTGTGTCTCTGTCTCTCTCCTCTCTCAGTGAACACAGACAGTGAGACTGCAGTGGTTAATGTCACATATGCATCCAGGGAGCACGCCAGGCAGTAAGTTCCTCCACACTGACGCTCTCTGTCTTTTCCACTTCATCTCTTTCTGTCACTCTGTTAAACGTCTTTGTTTGACATTTTAAAGAAAATGACAAAGTGTGTTTTAGAGGGATTTGTATATTCATGGACTTCATGCTGTGTTCTTTTAGAAATGTGACATGTGAGATCTGTGTAGACACTCAAGATAATTTAAAAAAAGTAATTCATAAATATCCAAAGTTCCGATATACAAGTAAAGATGTGTAGATGATTATATAATCATTTATCAGAGTGAGTATCTGAATAAAACTGCAGCAACAGCAAGTTGTATTTTTTAAGCTCCACTTGTGACATCTAGTGGTCGTTTAAAGGAACTGCAAAGAGAAATAAGAGCTTTTCTTTTTCTTTTCTCAGTCTCATCTCGTCATGACATTGACGTCAGTAAAAGTACTGCACTATAAAAAAAAATCTCTTACAAGTAAAAGTCCTGCATTCACAGTTTTACTCGAGCAGATTTACAGATACGAGCAGAAAAATGTTTTTAATCTGTAAAAGTATAGTTGTTTTAGTTAGTGTTTTATTCGCTTACTGGATTATACAATATTTCTATACAAGTTTATATTCTGTTGAATAGTTAAATAACCACGCGTTTTATCAGCTGATTGTATGTTTAACTAGTAACGGCAGCTGTCAGGTAAACACAGTGAAATAAAAAATTATATCATTTGTCTTTCAAATGTAGTACAGTGGAAATATAAAGTAGCAAAGTCAACAGGAAAGTAGAAGTGTACAAGTCAGAGTTTTTCTTGGTTACTAGGTTATGTTACTTTAAGTTACAATAAGGAACAAACTAGATGTGTGTGTCTTCAGTTTCTTGTCAACATGAGCTCATAATGTAGTATTAAATATATGATATTGAATATGATATTACACTTTTATTACTCTTTCGATGGACACTATTATTATTCTGGATAACAAAGTGGAAAACGTCCAGCAGCACATATTTCCCCCTCATCTCACTTCCATTTAATGTGTTCGCCAACTTATTAATCAGTCAGTCAATCAATCAATCAATCAATCAATCAATCAATCAATCAATCAATCAATCAATCAATCAAACACTATTTGTATAGAACCTTAACTTTCATACAGGTTAGTTCAAGGTGCTTCACAGAAAAAAATGACAAATCAAATAAGAAATCTGACAATGAGAGACAATAAAATAGATTTCAAAACTTTATCATTAACAAACAGAGAAACAAAAAAGTGCTTATTAACCGTAGACTCGGTAAAACATGGTGAGACTGTGACACTGTGAGTTTGATAATAATCCTGATCATTACTGTGATTATAACTGAACAAAAAAAAATAAATAAAAAGTTTGTATTGTCTATATAAAATGTGTGGGGTGTCACTTGTATGAATGACGTACAAACTGCTGTAATGATCTGGTGTTGTCTCTCTCTCAGAGCCATCCAGAAGCTGAACGGATACCAGTTTGAGAACAACGCCTTGCGCGTCTCCTACATCCCCGACGACATCTCTGAGCTGGAAGGTCAGCGGGGGCCCGACAATGGCCGTCGCCCTGGCTACGGGCCCCGCGGGCCCCGTGGTGGGTCCCCGAGCTCCGGGATGCCCTCCAAACCGCCGCACGCCGACATCCCTCTGAGGCTGCTGGTGCCCACACAGTACGTCGGAGCCATCATCGGCAAGGAGGGGGCCACCATCCGCAACATCACCAAGCAGACGCAGAGCAAGTGAGTGCAGAGTGTATCTGTGTGTGTGTGTGTGTGTGTGTGTGTGTGTGTGTGACATATAATCAAAATTAGATATGGTTGTTTTTCAGAAAGAAAACAAGAATAGTTTTCACTGCGTAGACAAACACACTTCTAGAGTCAGTCTGGGCCAGGGAGATGGTTGATGCTGAGGGAAAAGGAGGCAATAAAACCACTAATTTGACACAAGACTTTGTCAAATAGACATAACTCTGACAGTGAAGGCAGCCGTACTTCAGAGCTGGAGTTGAGTCATTTATGAAGTGTCCGACACTGACTTTCACCAGGAGGAGACCAAGTAGAAACTATGATGACGTATAATGACACTTGTGTTGTGGGGCATAAGTCAAACAATGAAAGAAAACAGCGGACTTGACAGACCTTTAGTAAACACTGACAGGCCACCCTCATTTCTTAGAAAGTTCAGTAATTTGACCTGTTGTCCTTTTCATCCAATCCAACTGTTTTACAATATTATAATATATAATTAGTCAACAACTTGGATCTGATGTGCAGCTCTGTAAGTGCAGCAATGATGGTGTAAACCCTGTGTGGTCTGGGCAGGTCTGGGGGAGGGTCTCCAGGAAGAACAGGGAGTCTTATACTTCATGTCCTGCAGGTAAACTACAGAGGACACAGAAATGTAAGACTATATCTATGACACACAGAGCTTTTTTCGTCTTTGACACGTGGACTTGGAGGAGGTGGGGATCAAACCACCAACTTTCAGTTTAGTGGAAGACGCCGCTGTGCCTCCTGAGCCACAGACGACGCCCCATCTGCCCCATCTGCCCCATCTGCCCCCTTTACCATTTGTAAACTTGTGATGTGCGACGTGCATCTTAAAATCATCAACACATTAATACCTTAATACACATTAATGTGTCAGTACAGTACGCACAAAGAATTGGCCTAAAACAACTGGTCCACTGGGATTTCTCCCACTTACCACTGAATCACTGCAGACATCAACCTTTCATTTTTAAAGATGTGATTTACAGTACACAACAGAACTGAGTACACCCCGGTGCAACATCACTAACATGCTAAATAATTCAGAACAGCATCGGCTTAGTAAGAAAAACCAGATTGAGAGACAAAGATGGGGAAAACGTAGAAGAGCAGCAGCAGTTTACTGAACATGAGCGACACACAGCTGCTGCAGTGATGAGCACGTTTAGGAAGAGCCGTACGACTAATAACAGAAGGCGCAGTGGCCGTCTTCAAAATATGATGTCACCCACCATTTACTATTTACACAACCTCGCACTGAAAAACAGACGGGTTAGTGTTTGTGACCTGACACTGGGATTATCTGTAGAAGCTGCTGCTTCAGTCACTGATCCGACAATGAGAAGGACTAAAGTGCTGGAGAGAACTCTGCTGAATACATGTATCAGGTATAATCAGTCTGGTTTAAAAGGTAAACATGGCACTGATGTGTATTTCTACCTTGTTTATGGGCAGAATTTCACAATTTTTCTATGTTTAATTGATGCTTCTGAAGCTTCTGACTATAAAACTCATGAAAAAGAGAAGTTCCTAGATTCCCCGTGAGATCCCTGTGTTTCTGGTGCACATTGGACTCTGCTCCTGTACGTAGCTGTTTGACAGATGTCTTATCTGGGTCCTGGTCTCGATTATTGTTCGACAGAGTGGTTATTTTAATCTCCTTTTCTTTTTAACATATCTACATATGATCTGTCAGTGGAGGTAAACAGATGTGGAGAAGGTTGTTCAACCACTTTGTCCGCAGATTATTTGGTGACTTTCTGTCCATGTAGCGCTGGTCTTTTATCAGTTATTCAAGATTTGTCCACAAAAGATATAATGTGAATAACAATAATATTATGATTGCAATGAGTTATGGAGCTTTTCTTCCTGTATGATATTGATATGATATTGTCTTCATGGTGTGTAACATAACCGATGATTCATCAGAAGAGAAGGACATTTGCAGACGGTATTGAAGCGGTTAGACAGATGTTGGCTCATTCACTGGCGTCAGGATACAGAGACTCACAGCCAGAGCCACATGTTTGTCACCTTGCTCCACTGTCATATGAAACCATATATATATATATATATATAGATAAACTGTATGTGTAGGTTTGTGCATCTGCAGATGATATATAACCAACCCTGAACTGACCTCTGTCAGGTTCTTGCCTACTGTCATTCTCTGTACAAATATCTGACCATTGTGGATGCTTTCGATTTGTTTTTCATTTTATTTCTTAGACTGTATTTATTTATCGATTGATTGGTTTATGTGGTATAGATTCTATCATCCTCTGAGCTGTGTCTTTAGTATTTGAATTTAACTGAACTTAATGAACCTGAATGAAATAAACTGTGATATCTTAATCATTTTCCCCGTTGCTGCAGGATTGATGTTCACCGTAAAGAGAACGCCGGTGCTGCCGAGAAGCCGATCAGCATCCACTCCACCCCCGAGGGCTGCTCCGCCGCCTGCCGCATGATCCTGGACATTATGCACCAGGAGGCTAAAGACACCAAAACGTAGGTTTCAAACGATGACTAAAACAGTGTCACATGATCCTGGACACGGTTTTTAATTCTTTGTCTGTGTTGTCAGTTTTTTTTAAACGAGTGAAACGTTGGTGCTTTTTGTTTTTTTCAGAGCTGATGAGGTTCCTCTGAAGATTCTGGCTCACAACAACTTTGTGGGACGCCTCATTGGGAAGGAGGGACGCAACCTAAAGAAAGTCGAGCAGGACACAGACACCAAGATCACCATCTCCCCGTAAGACACACACACACACACACACACACACGAAGTTGATTTATTAGATAGAAAAATCGAACTCACTTTAAAGTACTGATCACTGATCAGTTTTATGCATCTCTAACGACCCCTCTGGGATGTGCACAGGCTCCAGGACCTGACGCTGTACAATCCAGAGAGAACCATCACAGTGAAAGGCTCTATTGAAGCCTGCTGCCTGGCCGAGGTGGAGATCATGAAGAAGGTCAGGGAGGCCTACGAGAATGACATTGCTGCTATGAATGTGAGTACACACGTACACACGCACACACACACACACAAACACACACATGCAGGCACGCACACATGCACACACACTAAATTGAAATTGTTACTATCACTGATCATGACTGAGTCTTAAGCTTTCATTACATGTATTTGTCCTCCTCTCTGGGCGGCCATTATTTTCTAAACTTAAAACATTTGACTTTCCCACACACTCACACTTCAAACCTCTTCTCAGACCTCCATGTTTTCCACGTCTCTCTAACCTGTGGTCTTCTCCACAGCAACAGACCCACCTGATCCCTGGTCTCAACTTAGGTGCTCTGGGCCTCTTCCCCTCTTCCTCCAACATGCCCCCACCCCCACCTGGAAATGCAGTCTCTGGTGCCCCCTATGGCTGTTTTGGGGTAAGAATATTTGCTGAGTACAAACCCCCAGAGGGCAACATCTGTCTGTATCACTGGAAGGACCTGTGGGGTTTTTTTTAAGCTTCTCAAAACAGAGTCAAACATGCGTGGCCACCAAACAGAAAATTAGTACTAATGTTATTATACAAAGTTAGTAACTCAACACTATGATTGTCATGATCTGCCCCTTGTATATATGATTTTCTGTTTTATTTTGAAGTTATTTTCCCTGTGTCCAGTTACCTGTGACTTCCTTATGTACTTAATGCCGGACTTACGCCAAACGATTCACCTTCTTGTGCCTCCCCAGAGTCGCCTCCATGCTCACTATCATCTCTGTTTAATGCTTCCTGTCTGGAGCTGGAGAAAGCGTCTCATTGAACGTCACTATTTGCATAAGAGAGACTTAAGATTTTCAGACTGTAGCAGCGTTGTGCTGACCACTCTATCCTGACATCAGTCAGAGAAGAAGAAATATCAGTGTGGACACTTTTTTAAGGAGTCAGTTGTCTATGTTTGTGTGTATTGACTGTTTTCTAGAGCAGCGCAATGAAAGTTTGGTTTTAGGTGGATTTTCCGTTTCCACTTCTGGATCACACCTTAGATTATGATACACACTTCCTGTCTAACCACGTCACAGTTCTTCATTCAGGACAGATTATTTGTATGTTTCTTAAATACTGACTGAAGTCTCAAACAGACATTCAGGTTGTGTAATAAAGTGTTTGCTTTGTGCGTCTTCAGGCTCCAGAGCAGGAGACGGTCCACGTCTACATCCCAGCGCAGGCTGTGGGAGCCATCATCGGAAAGAAGGGACAGCACATCAAACAGCTGAGCCGCTTCGCCGGGGCCTCCATCAAGGTCTGTACTTTACCAGGAGTTTACAAAACCTGCCACAAGTTGGGTCACCTAGGGTTTCATATACAAGGAATTTGCTTTGGTGTTTTTTTTTGTGCATAACAACAAACACAGTAAGAAGAAGAAACATCAACAGCTTTGTGAATTCTTCTGCCTGTCACACTGTACATACGACACTAGGGCCGTTGAACTTGCTGAGACAATTCAAAGCTTTAGAGCGCGGTGTGCATGTGTTGTGTGTCAAAATAATTCTTAGTAAAAAGCAGGAGTTGGAGGCTTTGTTTAAAGACGCTACATGTACCTGCACCTGTCAGTGCTGACTGCAGTGACTCCTCAGTGTTGGAAAATAAGGACTACAATCATGTCTACCCACATCGCCCTCTCTCAGCTAGTAAACAAGCCTCCGTAGGTGACATGTCAGAGCTGCGTCATGGTGAAGTCTACCCATCAGACCCTCTCCAGAACTCGTCTGGTACAGCACCAGGCGGTCCTGGGTGTGTTTTCCACACGACTTGAACGGACGGCTCTGGGCGGCAAGTGAAAAAATACAGAGTGTGAAAGCAGCATTGTAAACAACATGGAGTAATTAAAACATACTCCACATGATTTGTAGTGCTTGAATCCAAATAACAGTGAAATACAGAAAAGGCGCTGGTGTGTCTGTCATGACTTCAGAGCTGTGAAGAATGAAATTAAAGTATAATTAGAGCTCAAACTTTGATACTTTCATGGACCAACTGAATTGTTTTGATACCATCGAGGATAGAAAAATGTCTCGTCATTCAATACCTAAGGAGTAAATGTGGAAATGTCATCAGGGCCGGTGAGCCAATCAGCATGCAGCATGCTCGGACCAAGCTCTAATAATGCTGCTGATTGGCTGTTTATTTACATGAACATGTGTGCGAGTGTGTGAAGAGACCGAGCTTAAAACTAAAACTAAATTAAAACTAATATTTGTACAGTAATGTGTGATGTAATTTTCTTTTTGTTTAAAAATAGATTTGACAAAATTGGTATCAAAAAAGTATCGCACTGACAGTATTAGTAATGACATCAAAAATATAGCATTTCTATCACCTGCTGTTGTGAGATTCTGCCTGCAATCCATTAACCCTGGTTTCCATTTTATTTTAATTTAATTATGTATGTTTCAATTTATAAAGCTTATAGAGTATAAAATATTTTCCCAACAGTTATATTGACAATATCGGTATATTCTTCATGGGATGTTATTTGTAAAAATGATAAATGTCTTTTGTTAAATGATCATTAATGATCGATCTCTCCTCTTCTAGATCGCCCCAGCTGAAACTCCAGACTCTAAAATGAGGATGGTGATTGTGACAGGACCCCCCGAGGCTCAGTTCAAGGTAAACACTAACAGGACGTTGGCAGCTGAGAAATGATAATTACATGTCTTCTCAGCCGAGACAATAATAAAATGGACTATGAACCTCTTTGTCCCCCTCCTTCAGGCTCAGGGCAGAATCTATGGCAAACTGAAGGAGGAGAACTTCTTCGGGCCGAAGGAGGAGGTCAAACTGGAGACTCACATCAAGATGGCTGCCGCCGCTGCAGGGAGGGTCATTGGAAAAGGAGGCAAGACAGTAAGTGACCTGAACCTTACACTTCAGTCTCCTCATCTTTTAATAGCAAGCTTTGATTGCTGCAGTAACAACTCTGTCCATGGAGCGTTGGTGACCCTCCACCTTTGTGCCATCAAATTCTACATCACTCCACCTCATGGTTGTTGCGGCCTCCTAAAGCGACCAAACTGTGTGTCTCCAGGTGAACGAGCTGCAGAACCTGACAGCAGCCGAGGTGGTGGTCCCCAGGGAACAGACGCCTGATGAAAACGACCAGGTCATCGTCAAGATCAACGGACATTTCTATGCCAGCCAGGTGCTCCTCCCACTCTGCTCCTCATGTTTCACTTTTCCACAGCTGGCAGTTACTGCAGCCGCGAGGTTTCTGGTGTCTTCCACCCCAGCTATGGCAACATTAGTCTACTAGTCTACTACTTCACTATAAAATGACACCACTCTGTCAGGGGCATATCGGACTGACATTTAAAGCTGTAGCTAGTTACTATAACATCCCAGATACAGCTAAAAAATAATTCATGTAAAACACATTAGTTTTTTTTTAAAAATACAGTAATGTTTCTGCCTTTAAACCTTTGTCCAACAGGCTATAAAACTATGCTAATCAGGGCTAATTTGTAGCTATGGCCTACTAGTCACAAAAATGAAAGTTACAGTATGTCAGTGACAAATGTCATGCATTTGGCTTCCCTGGCTTGACTCTTGACAATTTTTCTTTTACCCTTTTCCCACCAAAATGAGAGACCGCAGTGTAGCTGTAGTGTTAGTAGTTTAACAGCACTGTGCTGGAGACGTGACAGGTGTTTTCACACTGTTAGATGTTACAGCTCAGAAAAGGTGCAAAAATTTGCATTTGTGTGTTGTGTTTACATCAATGCCGATCGGAGCCGGAGCGGATAAATACCAGCGTCTACTGCAGAGTCATTTGACCCGGGTGTGAATGCCAACTGTTCCCTTTTCCATTTCAGACAAAAGCCCGATGTTAGGAGGTCTTAACGGGTTTTTTGACCAGGGGTATTTTGGTGGCCGGCCACGCATGGTACACCTGTAGTGCACTTGTAAACCTGGTGGGTTCAGAAAAAATACTGTAAACATGTTAGAACAGTGGCTTATTTACACAGGTGTCCACCTGACAAATGTACCCATGCTCTACACAAACTTTACCTGTCTACTGTTTGCTGCTGGTACAGATAAGTCATATTTTTACTCTGGATTATTGCAGCCACAAACCATCCTCATCTCTCCTCTGTCCTCCAGCTGGCTCAGAGGAAGATCCGGGACATCCTGACCCAGGTCAAACAGCCACAGAAAGGCGGGATGGGCCCCAGCCCTAATCCCCAGGGCTTCACAGAGATGGGCAGTCCTACACAGGGTCTGACTCAGGAGCACCAGCCACGCAGGAAGTGAGGGTCCCCGCATCCTCCTCAAACGCCGTGGGGCACCCCCTGCCTGACGGACAGACAGACAGACAGACACATGCACGGACGCATAGACAGACGGACGGATACAGGAGAGCGACACACGGACCCAGCGATAGACAGGGAGAGATATAAAGAGGGAGGGAGTACGCCCGATAGCCAGAGAGAAAGATAGGTGTTTAGAGAAGGAGAGATGAATAAAATCAAAAGATGAAATGAATAAAAAAGAGGATTAAGATTAAAAGAAACTTGAGAACAGAGACCAGATGCCAGGCCAGAAGAGACACTGATTGAAGATGGAGGGATAAAGGAAAAGAGGGACGGAGAGAGGGAGAGGTGGTGTCCTCCTAGTGTGCCTTGGTAGGGCAGCAGCCAGCCCCTCGTCTGTTGAAACTTTGAACAGATCCTGCGTCAGACAGGTTTAAACAACACGCCACAACATTATTCACCCTGTAAGGTGGAGCCTTACTGCTGTTGTTTACACCTGTCCACATGGGTTCAGATCTGCTGCAGAGGGCTGAGGCTGGCTCCACAGATCTGTGTTTCCTCAGACACACTAGTAGGGGCCCATTTACACCCTCTGCTGCCTCCTACAGACCTCTCCAACCATCTGCAGTCAGTCCTATATTTTAAGGGTGGTTTTTTTTAAACATAGAGATATATGTATAGAAATGTTTTATTCAGAGCTATTATTGATAATATGCAGTGAGGCGGAGCCGGGAGAGGGAGCAGGGGAAACTGCTGCAGAGGCACAGAGGGATAGGTCACAGGTCTGGCACTAGCCCCACCCACCCCTAACCCCTGAGCCAATGAGAGTCTGGAAGAGGGGCCGCAGATGTTAACACTGCTCTTTAAAGACCTCTCTGAATAGCGGAGAGATTAGAAAAAAAGAGAAAAAAGAAGAAAATATGAGGTTGTAAATATATAATCTTCATGTAAATGTTAAGAAATGCTGCGTCTGGCCGCCTTGCCTTTCTTTCAAAGGGGTCCTCCGTATATTTCCCAGCCCCTCGTCTATGAAATGTAGCAAACTGTAACCTACAACAGGGCCCGGGGCTGGGGAGGCACTGAGCACCCCCCTCCACATTCAGCTGTGTGGTGGAAGGCGCAGCAAGAGACAGTAAGGGGAGCTGAGGTCGCAGCTGGTCCTGCAGTTCTATTGCAGCGGCTTAGCTCACACATGTGAAACCTTTATGAAAACAACTGTAGAAAAATGCCAGCAGCTATGCTAGCTGGCTAGCGGCCCGCACCTTAAATGGCATATTTTATATATATTATATATATATGATATGTGAGTTAGCCCGGCCCCTCGGGTGAATGTATTGAAGGCAGGGAGTCAGGTGTGAGGTTTCGCTACACCTGTATGAAAAAGTCCTGCAATGACAGACAGACAAGGTGTGTCTGAGACTTTCTGCTCATTGCCTTCTTCTAGCGCTGGACACTCAAGGCCAGTCTTGGACAGAGAGGATGGGGTTCTCCTCAGAAGAGCTGAGGTCCTTAAGACCATCCCTGCATTAAAGCCATCTTTGGCCTCTAATGCTTAGAGTAGTACAGGAAGTCTGAGGCTGGCCTTGGCTGAGCGCCAGAACCAAATAAATAAATAAATAAGGCGAAGTCTTCCAAAGCTCCTTGCCTTGAGCTCAGAGAAGGTAAAATCAGACTGAAGGGGAGCGGCTTCCTCGTTCTCTCTCCCAATCTGCCGAAGGCCTGTGGGCGGAGCCTCCAGACCCTGCCTGCGTATGATAATGAGGGGCGGGGTCTACACCTGGACACTCTCGCCAAGATTAGAACAGATTAGAGAAGAAATGAAAAAGAAAAAAAACTACCTCAGGGTAAATTTACCTCAGTATTCCTAACTTTTTTTTGCTTGCTGGTGTTTTATATGAGAAGAAAAAAAGAAAAGAAGAGCTGATAGTCCTGAATATTCTTATTTTTTTAAGGAAAAAAGTATTTTTTTTTAGGTATTGTCTTGTTGCTTTGGTTATTTTTTTCTGTTTTTTTTTTCTTTTCTTTTTTTTGTTTTGGTGTGATGATGGTTGAATGAGCTCAGGATAAAGAAGAGGCAGTGTTGAGATGAAACGCTGAGAGGAAATGGTTGAGTGCCATTTTACCTTTTTTTTAGGTGAAAAAAACACGCCTTCTGTCTTCCTGAAGTGTGATTGGAGCAGCCATTTGGCCAATGGGGAGTGGTTTAAACTCGAGAGGGGGTCCTAAAGTGCACACGGTGACCGAACATGCCACTGGGGGTCTCTTTTTACTGAGCTTACGTCATCATGGGGGGGAGGGTGTGGGGGTGGGGGGTGTAACTAATGATTTTGACCATACAGAATGACTGGCACATTCACACAACCTCATCCTCAGGTCGCATTAAGTCACTGCGAGTCCCTTTTCTCGTGGCTGCTGGCCCACCTTGAAGGACCCTCCTCTCCTGCCTTATTGTGATGACATTATCATGACGCTCCAAACATTATGATAGGGCTTTAAGTGTTCAAAAATGACAACAAAGAGGTGATTCACATGTGAAAGTGAGCTTTAAAAGCCAAATTCCACCTTGTCTTTTTTTTTTTTTTTTTTTTTTTTTTAACCTTTCTCACCTGGAGGTCGGCAACTTGTCAGATCAGAGTTGTGTTGAACGCAGCAGCAGCAGCAGCAGCAGCAGTAGTGATCCATCTACAGCATAACTGTACATGGAAACAGGAGAGGACATTCTACCTACACACCTCTACCTACACACACATGCCTGAACTCGCTTCTCTGAATGTGAATATTTATAACCTGTGCACTGACCATGACACCTCAGATGCTCCCTTTTGGCTTACATGAGTGTATGTGCGTATGTATGTGTGTGTGTGTGTGTGTGTGTGTGTGTGTGTGTGTGAAAGTGAATACAGGTGTGTTTGTGTTCACTGGTTTTAAATGTTCATTTTTGTCAGGGGATGTGGTGAAACTTATAAAAAAGCAGAAAAAAGTAGGACGAGAACCTATGGCCCTCCGTCTGTGTGCCACCTGACCGAGGACGGAGATTTATCCAAGAACCTTTTAAAGAAAAAAATGGGAGCAAAAAAAAAAAAAAAAAAAAAAGCAAGAGAGTTTAAAAACAACAATAACTCAGCTGAATAATAGATTAAAACCTGTACATAAAATGTAAGATCACAATACTTTTGTATTTTTGGAGAAAAAAAACGCGTAAAAAATCGAAATGGGAAAAGCCGTTGAGAGAGGAAAGATTGCGCCAAGTCACTGAAGGACACTGCCAGATAACTCTAAATCTTTTTATTGTCTTACCTGCGCTCGGCGACATACAGTACACCTGACATACAACCCTACATCGGCTACCCCAGCAGCTCACCATCAGACAGGGAGAAGTCTATTCTAATGTGTCTATGCTTCCATTTTTGTCCAGAGGCGGTAACTTCACAGCGCAACACTACGGAAGCCAAGAAAGGTATACTGCTCGCAAATATATTTGTTGTTATCACGAGAAAACGAGATATTAACAAGATTTTATCAGGAGAAAATGTTTTGTTTTTTGTTATCCCGAGTGTTACTTGTGAAGTGTATGAGGTTCAGTCAAAAGGATTTTCTTCTGATAATATCTGGTTATCTCGGGGGAACAACCTTTGTTATGTTGAGATAAGAGGATAAAAGAATAATTTGTGAGTATGGCCTTTCTCTGCTTCCATACAACACAGTTTGTCCTGTGTTAAGTTTCCACCTCTTTCCCAAACCATAGAGCTCTGTTCACGACCACCAAGACATTTAGGATTCGTTATTCAGCCTGCAGCCATTTGGATCGGTTCGGTTCGGATTCATGTGTTTTTTTTATTTTCTTTTTGGTTTTTATTTGGTTTTGACAATACAGCAAGCTTTATTTGGACGTGACATCTGGGGACGTACTGTTGCACTAATTGATGAAAATAATGTCGACAACGTCAAAACTATCGAAACGACTGAGAACCTCCTGTAACACCTGATGCAGTTCCTTAAAGAAAAAAAAAAGGGTGGAGAGTGACGGGAGGAGAAGGAAGGATGTAGGAGGAGGGGAGGAAGGAGGGGAGGTGGTCAGACATCTTGGGGATGATGGGATGTGTTGAGAAACCTCTCCTTCCCAATTCTATCAGCAACTAAATCCCACCATCTCCTCTCCTACTTCTCCTCCTCTTATCCTCTGTACTCTAGGAGAAGAGTGAGATGTTTTTATTTACTTTTATTGCGGAAAAAAAATAAAAAAAAGATCATTTCATTTTTGGAGCGGGCAGGAACGTCAGGGTCCCTCGCCCTCTCTTGCGCTGGTCTCCACCGTGTTCGTTTCGCTCACTTCTGTTCAAAAGACCTTTTTCAATTTCTTACTTTAACCACCTTTTTTTTCTTACTATCGTTCTGACTCTTTTTTTTTTTTTTTTTTTTTTTTTTTTTTTTTTTTTTTTTTTTTTTTTGTCTATTGGAAAAATGAAAAATAGTTGGATTTTGTTTTGTTCTTTTTGTTTTTGAATGCACAAATAACAAAAAAAAAAAAGCAGTTACTTAAATACGATGAAGTACTAACACGTGGTACATGACGGTAACTGTGCCAAACACACGGGAAGGGGCTCAGTCCAAAATGCAGTGTGGAGCCATTTTGAGCAAATGACTTACAAATACTGAACATAAGGTCTTAAGATAATTTCAGTCACACTTCAGAATGGAAGTTACTACATTCAAATGGTGGTATCTCATCTTGGAACTGAACTCCTCTCATCTTGTTTTTGTATGTACAGTAGAGACAGTAGAGAGAAAACATTGTAGGGTCACACCATGCTACCTGTGGCACTAAGAACCGCTCACATCAATCTTAGCCTGCACCCTGACCGGGACAGAAATCAGACATTTCTGGGCCCCAAAGTGATACTGTCCTTTTATTTTATTCAAGTTGAGTGATAAGTTGTATCAGCGAGTGGACAGAGTTTGGCAGTGTGAGGTACCACACAGTGTAATAAAAAAAAAAAAAAAAAAAAAAATCATTGCCACACACTAAAACCTAGGCATCAAACTTTGATGATTTTGTCGTATCAAATTATTCCAAGACTGTTTTACCCCATTTACTATAATTTGCTACTTAATATTACTGCTGACCATTTTCTAAATCATATCATACATCACACATCATATATATGTATAAACACACAGTATATCTGTACCATAACATACCATCAGATTTAGATTTGTATATTGGTTTCCATTTACTTCACTATGAAATAAGACTTGAAACATGCTAGACTGAGATAATGGATCACATTGAACATGGCCCCACCACGACCTCTTTGGGGGACCTGGGTGGGCACAACTCCACCCCACCTCCAGATACTGTTCTCTGGTGACTGTGTGTCACTACCTTCACATTCTCCTTAGTAATTTGATCCATTGTTCATATAGCAGCTTAAAGTCTCTGCAGCCAGAAGGACATAGAGTAATGAAATGCACGGGAAGTAGTGGATAAAGCCTGTGAATCTAAAATACAACGGCATGCTTTAGAACATGATCAGCATCGGTGTAAAGTACACACTGAATGGGCAAAAAACCTACGGAAGCCGAGAAAGGCCATACTCGCAAATATTTTTTTATCCCGATATCTCGAGATAATGGTGCTTTGGTATGTCGATATAACGGAAAAATTATCCCATTATTTCGAGATAATACTTATCTTGTTATCTCGAGATAACGGGATAATTATCTCGGTATCTCGAGATAATAGATAATGGATCTTTGTTTTGTCGAGATAATAAAATAAAAAATGGGATAAAAAATATTTGTGAGTATGGCCTTTCTCTGCTTCCGTAGAAAATCCACATTAATCTTAGTGATATTGTCCTTTAATTTAAAGACTGGACTCTTGGAAATTCAGAATTTAGGGTTAAACCATCTCGCTCAGTTTCTTGTTTGTGGCAGCGGAGCACAGCTTTGCTTCGTACACCTCACAGCATGTAGCTCAGCCCTGACAGACGGAAAAAAAACAGACAGTCTCCAAGCTCTTGTGAAGATGTAGTTTGCCACAAAACAGCGCAAACTCCTCCATGTCATGTACCCCCCCCCCCCCATCCCTCAGCAGAAATGGGCTGGAGGGACACGCTACCGAGACGAAACAAAAAAACCTCTTGACACATAACTTGGAACGCTACCTCAGAACATAAGCAAACTCAGCTAGAAGATTGTTTCTTTTATTTTCTTTTATTGCAAACAGACAAGAGCAAACAGTCAGTCAGTCAGTCAGTCAGTCAGTCAGTCAGTCGGTCGGTCGGACAGACGTGCAGACAGAAAGGATGGACAGTCTATGTTACAGTCACAGTTTTTTTTTTCTTTTTCCACTCTTTAATTTATTTTTCGGTATTTGAAATTTTACTTCTCCAGCTTAGAGATGGGACTGTAAAAATAAATGAGTAAATTAAATAAAACGACAAAAAGACAAAAAAACAACAAAAAACAAACAAACAAACACATAAAAAAAAAAAAACCCAATATGGATACATAATGGTGCAGGGTGGCGAGGGCAGCTGGGACGAGGACTGTATTCATGTGTGTGTGGGGGGGGGAGGATTTTCAGTAACCTGATTGGTCCAGGTGTGGGCCAATCTTAACGAGGCGTTAACAGTTTCTATTTTACAAATTTACTGTTAAAAGCTGATTCTAGTCAGTAACCTCACTTTGTATCAGAACTTAATGCCACAGTTTTTTGACCTGCCTCCAACTGCTAAAATTACCCACAATCCTCTTTCAGCTCCGTCCTGCAGCTCCACTTCCCCATCCCTGTGATTTCACCTTCTGAATCAAGGGGCATGACACCTGTAACCATGTAGGCCTAATTGTTTTGTTGATCTACCTCTTAGGAAAAAAATAGGTAAATGGTAATTTTTTTTTTTGAAAAAGGACACAAAAATTTAAAAATGCAAAAAAAAAAAGTTGCTCGAAAGAAACATAGGTAAATGAATAACTGGGTAGCGGCATCTCCATATACTGTAGTGGATAGTCTATTAAAGGAAAAATCTTTTACTTCTTCCAAAGATGATTTTGTTTTCTTTCTCCATTCTTGTTTTTAAAGGATTATGAAATGGAATAATAAACTGATAGGGGGAGACAAAAGCTTACATCTGTTTTTAATTTTTTCTTCTTTAAAAAAAAAACCCAACATAAATGAGATTTCTTTATCCAATTTGCATTTTCTTTACATTTCATTAAACTTACACTTTTTTTTTTTAATTTCAAAAATATACTTCATGTTTTATTTTGGTTGACTTCTAATTTTTCTCTCTTTTTTATGACAGCAGATTGTATCTCTTGTGTTTGGGTGCATTTAGCATTTTCTTTCTCTCTGTGAAAAGCCTACAGTTAGAGCGCCCTGCGAGGACCTTCTACACTGATCGATGATCTATTTTCACTTCTGATGAGTTGTTTGAAAAAGCAAAAAAAGGACCTGTTGTTTTAGCTGACTGTGTTGCTGCAGGTGGAAGGAGGGAGGCCCCGAGACATCTCTGTCCGTCTCATGCTGGATTCAAACACATTTATCTGATCTGGCCTCAAAACTGAAAAATGAAAGATCTCCATGTGCTGCGACGTGCAGCCATGTTGAAACTCTTCATGTCCCGGCGACTTCGATGCAACGAGAGAGGGGTCGGGTCTTCCTCCTTCCACCAGATGGCGCCTTTGGTCTTCACTGTATGTGGACTTTCACCCTCTGCCTGCCTGATTCCTTTAGTCCTCATCAACACTTGTTTTAAACTCCTTGTAAACAAAACAGAGCATAGATATGAATGTGTTATTAAAAGATGAGAAAACGGACTCTGACTCCTTCCCTTTGTCTTTTTTTTTTTTTATTTTTTTTAGCCATGGAAGTTTTTATTTACTTTTTCAATATATACAAATTATAATGAAACACAAAAGCGCTCATCACTGTAAATGAATGAGAAATAAATAACGCATACAGCAGAAGAACACTAAACAAAAAAAGTTTATCTGGCCACAAAATTAGCTGCAAGTACAATAGAAGGAGATTGGAAACAGTGCACACAAATGAAGAATTAAAATACTAATGGAGTAACGCATCATAATCTTCATAAAACTTGCCTTGGTAATTATCAGTCCTTGTGATTACAGACTTCAAAGAGGCAGTGTGTGGTTTATGTGTTATCTATTATCTATCATATCACATAATAAACAGATTCAATCCAAGACAAAATGCATTACAGTTAAAAAACTGATGGCAAAAAGAGCGATAAATCAAATAAAAACATAAAATCAGAATCTGACAACACGATATTGACAACTACAAACAATGAAGATGCATTGAAACCTTACAGTCTATCAAATGTACAAATTTATAAGCAGACTGTTCTGAAGTTTTTCTTTCTTTCTGGAAATAAAAATAAATCATATTTTACCCACAGTCCTGGGAAACAAAACTGAAGTTTGGTCAAAAAAAAAAAAAAAAAATCTATGCAATTAAACAGTGAAAAAGGGAGAACAGCCAAACATGTTAATGTCTGTAAAGCTGGTTCTTACTCGTGTGAAGGAGAAAATACGATATAAAAGAGGGATGCTCAGATTTTACAGGTGTGCCATCAGCAGGTAGCTGATGTCTCCTTCATTGTAAGATTCAGAACGAGAACGAGGTGAGAAAAGGGGCTGCACTTTTGAAAATGTGCCGGAGTAGAAGAGAAACTTTCTCCTGTTCACAGCTGTGGAAGACTTCTGTGTTATCTGTGTCATATAATAAAGTAACACGCAGATGGATCAAAGGCAGCTCATCTATAATGTTTAATGACTTGCAATGATCATTTTAATTCTTTAATTTAGGCTACACAGTAAGACCTGAATATGAACCGGGCTGTATTATCAGCTGCTGACTGTTCTCTCTTTTTACTCTTTAATTAGATAAGGTATGATGTTGTTGCCAGTTGCACAAAACACCTTAAGTTTGACACTTAAGGTTCACACGGTTTAATTTCTGCTTAGCTGAGGGAGTTAGTTCAGGGTGTTGCACAGAATCTCTTAAAAGGTTTCCTTAGTTAAGGAAAAAAGTTTTACAGCAGTAAAATTCATCCTGCAGTTGTTCTGACAGGAACTTCTTAGGTCACTGAGGTCTGAAGTTTAAGATTAAGATAAAACTTTAAATACTTAAGTGAACATGTTAAGGAAACCTTAAAGAGAATACTTAGGGGTGTTTTGTGCAACTGTTTTTATTTGAAGGAAACCTTGACTCGGACTTCATGGAAAATCTTAACTCATGGTGATTTGTGCAACTGGCCCCTGATCTCTAACATGGGACTCATAATCAGGATAATACTTGTATAAATGCAGGTGTGTCACGTGTCAGTGAGTTGGTGGGTTTAACAAAAGAAAGCCTACAATGAATGGGGCTAATAAATCCAGGCATTATGACATAGCCTATCAGCTATAAATCCAGATGTTTGCTCCTGGAATGACAGCTGTCACAATCAGCCCACTGTGCTGCAGTGAGACTCTGAGAGTGAGTGACCTGACAGAATATATAAAAATAGCAGTTAGCTTCAGTTTCAGTTGTATAAGGAAGGAGCACTGAAGGAAGTGAACAAGTTGTAAGCTGTTTTGCATCTGTTTCAGTGATATGTAGCAGGTGAACGCACCACTGCGGTGCTGCTGTCATAGTCTGGCATTGTGTTAATGCTGAGGTTAATGTTCACACCCGCATCCTCTCTAAGTCTGCACTGAAATATGTATGTTTTTTTAATGTTAATAATGCTGCAGTGGATATTGCGCTGCAAGGTGTGTCTACAATTTACCCATATGTTCAGTATCAATATATTTTTGATTTACCAAATGTGTAAACTAACAACAGATCGTATCTGCTGTTGCAGTTTAGTTGTTCTTGTTATGCCACTCCTCTCTCTTTAACAGAACAGACACACTGCTTTTAATTTGCAACATATTTATTTTAAATAATACGACAAATTAAAATAGCTCTGACAGAAATGGTGGGACCTTGTTGGAGCACATCCTTTTGAGACATTCACTGTCCGTCTGAACTCTTCCTGATCAAACTGCTCCAGCTCTTTTCTAAAGATGTCCAGTTGGACTGAGGTCAGGCCAATATTTTCTTCTTCTCCATTCTTGGCTTCTTTTAAGTTTTGGGTCATTGTGCTGTTGGAGGAGCCGTGACCTGTGACTGCGACAGACCTCTCAGACACTGAGAGTATGTTTTACTCCAGAACCGATGATGCTTGGCAGTTCTTCTCTTCCTTATCTCCTCTGACAACTCTGCTTTGATTCCCTTTGTCCATGTTCAGTGATGTGCACACAATGATATCGGAGCACATTTCTCCCTTTAAATACACTGAATGACTGATCATAAGATTGAAGACACCTGTGATACTAACTGAAGACAACACTCGGCTTAAAATGTCACTACAGTCCACGTATTTATCACCACTTTGTCATGGTCTGCCCTGAGGGGACTCTTACTTTTTAACATGTGGACATGGGTTGGACTTTTGGTTTATTTCCTGTTTTATTTTGAAATCACTTCCCTTGTGTGTCTAGTGGTTGTTATACTTTCTGTCTTCATCCCGAGACTAGTACACATTTATTTTGGGATTGCACGTTTTCCAGAAATCTTTGGACGGAACTGACTGATTTTATCACGTCCATAGTTTGTAATAAGTTTTCTCTTAAATGGGAATATGTATTGTTTGGATTCCATGAAAGTACTGAAGGTGACAGTAAGTTTTAATAATTTTTTTTTAATGCAAACTTTCACATTCATAAGAGTAAGCTTTCAAATAATAAGCCATTATTTCCTGCTTTGATCATACAAATTGTAAAACATAAATCCGCCATTTCTAGAAAGTACAACAGGCTCAGAGGAAAGTTTCAACATCTTGTAGAATCCACGCCACGAAGAGCTGAAGCTGTTATGAGAGCAAAGGGAGGAAGTACCCAGTGTTAGTGTGGTGTTCCTAAGTTTCCTTTTCCTCCTCCAGTGAAATATATGTGATGTGTGGGCATGGAGGCTGTCAAGTTGTTTAAACGTATGTAATGAAAAATGGAATAAGTTACTTTGAACTCATTTTACTTTGTAAAAATAGAACTCAAGTCACTAATCAAGTAGCCTCTATATGTGTAGGGTAACTGAACATTTTTTGACATCATATAAATGTGAACCACGTAAACCAGCTGTTCTAATGTTTTTATTATGATAATTTTCCAATTCAAATTTCATCCTTTAACTTCTCTTATTTGTCACTAATCCACGTCAGTTGCATGTACAGTGCATTCAGAAAGTCTTCAAGCCCTTCACTTTTTTCACATTGTTATGTTGCAGCCTTCTTCTAACTATTTAAATTCATTATTTCCCTCATCAATTTACACACAATGCCCCATAATGACAACGTAAAAACAGAAGTTTTAAGATATTTTTAAAAAGGAAAAACTGAAATATCACATCAATATATAAGTATTCAGACACTTTGCTACGACATTTGAAGTTTAGTTGAGGTTCCTCCATTTCTCTGGATCATCTCTGAGATGTTTCTACACCTTGATTGAAGTCCACCTGTGGCAAACTGATTCAACTTGATTTGGAAAGACAAAGTCTCACAGCTGACAATGCAGATCAGAGCAAAAAGGACGGAGCTGCCTTCAGAGCTCAGTAAACAGTTTAGGATAAATTCTATTATTATCATATGATGACTTTTACAATAAAATAAACCAGTATGTATTGCTGTGTATTGTCTAGGATGTGAGCTCAACAATCTCCATTCAAATATGGAGATTGTTAATAGTTTTGGCTCTGACCACTGGAGGGCCTCATTGTACCAAACAGTGTCATCTTTTCATTGTGGTGCCAAGGTTCAGGAACATACTTTTGACATGGAGTGAGGACTCCTCTTGTGGTTTTGAAGTGACCCCGACAGCTTTGTGCAGATCAGGTGATTTATTATTATAGTGATCATTGCTCATGAACATTGTGTGACAGTCTTTTAATCTGCTTGCACTGCTGATAAATGATACACTCGGCTATTACTTGGCTTTACTATTAAAATCATTTTATATATATATATATGTTGATATACATCAACAATAGATTTACAAAAAATGTTTATAATACATACATTGCATTTTGCAGGATTGCCATAGGCTACCAAATTTAAACAATCACAGAAAATTGTGAACATTTTTACAAATATTTACAAATAATAAAAATGATAATAATAATAATAATAATAACAACAACAATAATCTTTATTTATAGAGCTTTTTTCAAAATCAAAAAGTGAGTAGTGAGTGATTTCTGACATAACCCAAGATATTCCATGACAGTGATGTGTTCCATAGGACCAGCAGATGGCAGAATTTCCCATGTGCTGGGATCCAAAGATAATCATTTTTGTTTTGTTTAAATTTAGCAGAAGAAAATTTGTACAACATCATGAAGGCAGAGATTAAGTGAACTCAGCTTTCCAGCAAAGTAGTGGAAAGAGACACTCCGTCTCTGAATAATGTGTTCAATGGAAAGCATGTAAAACTGGTCCCAGAACTGACCCCTGAGGGACACCATACTTAACACAAGAAAATGAAGAGACATAGCTGATACAATGGTACACACGTGCCCCATGGAGATACGCTCAACATATTAGAGTATGTATTCAACAGCACCACCTTTGGTTAGTTCTTAAGCATTTTACTCATGAACTGTTACAGGAAATATTTTCGTACAGTGGGTTCCCTGGATTAATTCTACCATGGCACTGAGAGATCAACACACTGCAACTTAAACAACATGCAAACAGTCAAAACAAACAAATTCAGAGAACAGCTTTATTAATTTAACAACAGATGTGCTGCAAATACAACACAACCAAATAATACAAACATGCTGCAAGTAGCCGGAAGTGTTTTCAAGGGGTCACTAAAAGTGATGAACCCAGATGGGGCGCACATGTTGTTCAATGCTTTGTGACTTTTGAAGTTAAAAGCATTGAATTATATGTATTATTATACATCCATGCAAGTGCGCCGCAGCTGGGTTCATAACCTTTGTTTCCACACACTTCCGGGGTCATCTGTGCTACTTGCAGCATGTTTATGTATTTGGTTGTATTGTGAGTATTTGCAGCACATCTGTTGTCAAATGTGATGAAGATGTTTTCTGAATTTGTTTGAGTTTTGACTGTTTGCATTTGTTTTTAAGTTGCTGTGCATTGAGCCCTCAGGGCCACCGTACGATTCGATTGATATGGGCAACACATTTTTTAATAACATAATATGATATTTCTACAATTCTGTTGTATTTATAAAATGGAATATCAGAAAATTGTAACTATGTCCCTTGTGCTTACTGTGAAAATGCAATATATGTTTTGACAATCTACACACATTTGATTAATGTGAAGTAACAGCAGCAGATGTAGCAATCACACACATCTTCTTCAGAAAATGCACCTATTCTAGTTTGACTTCAAAAACCATTATTGCACATTTACCACAGATATTATCAATCAACCGATATGATTGGTTAAAGGTATGTAATAACAAAATACAGTATATACCTGAACCTTATTATTAATTGCCAATCTAGAGTCAAGAGAGGTCACCTCCAACCTTTGTGATTTGCTTTACAAATGTTCCCTCTATCATTTTGACATCTACAGGCTGGTTTTTGTTCGTGATTGTGTGTCTTTTTTTTTTTCCAAAACATATTTTTGGATCCTGACTCTGAGTTCAAGAAACTGTCCATGACTGTACAGTTGCAGTCTCACAGGAGCTCCAGAGGCCTGGTCACAGTGGCCTCGACAGCTGGGGCAAAGTGCAGCAAAAATGATCCCGTGCTTCTTATGCTGTGACAGGGCAGGTTGCTCTACTAGTTAAATGGGCCATCCACCAAATGAAAGGTCACAGGCTTGATCCCAGTGCAGGTAGACAATATAGTGGTTGAAGATTTACAGGAAAGGTTGACACTGCTGTTGTCCCATTATGAAGCAGAAACCACCACAGTTCCTATAATGACCACTAGATGTCCCTAAGAGCGCAGGAGTCATGTCCAGGCTTGTGTTCCACTTGCTTCTGTAACTCAATACAATCTTTCATTAAACATTTCCTTCATATGTCTTTCTGAAAAAAATGAAAAAAACATGTTCCTGAGGTTCACTTTCTATACTCTAACATAAATCAGCTCCACTACAGCAGCTGCTATTAAAAATTCAAACCTTCAATAAAATTCAAACCAGGTCAAACCTGGACTTCCTCTCTTATGTCAAGCCATGATGTGACATGGGATTTTAAGAATTTCTTCTTCCAGAACAAATCCTGGAAGTCTTCAGTTTCACTTTGGATTTGTAGAGATATGAACCAGACACATTTTCACACTTATCCTAACTTTCTTTGGAACAATTTTGAAAATATTTCTCTTTCTAAAAAGATATTAAAAATCAGGATTTTCCCAGATTTGGATTTTATGGCTCTATAAAAACTGACAGAGCCTTAAATGCACAAAAATTGAAATGGTTCTTTAAATGCATCTGTGATTGTGTCTTTATGTTTCTATGTCTTTGTGTTAGTTTATTCATATTTATTTTCTGAGTATTTGTGTGTCCTGTCACGTCAGCCCTCTGGACCTCCTGGAAACATCTCTGG
>NW_019525369.1:1021390-1041096 GCF_002814215.2 Seriola lalandi dorsalis
TTTTTTTTTTCCAAAACATATTTTTGGATCCTGACTCTGAGTTCAAGAAACTGTCCATGACTGTACAGTTGCAGTCTCACAGGAGCTCCAGAGGCCTGGTCACAGTGGCCTCGACAGCTGGGGCAAAGTGCAGCAAAAATGATCCCGTGCTTCTTATGCTGTGACAGGGCAGGTTGCTCTACTAGTTAAATGGGCCATCCACCAAATGAAAGGTCACAGGCTTGATCCCAGTGCAGGTAGACAATATAGTGGTTGAAGATTTACAGGAAAGGTTGACACTGCTGTTGTCCCATTATGAAGCAGAAACCACCACAGTTCCTATAATGACCACTAGATGTCCCTAAGAGCGCAGGACAAGATATTAAAAATCAGGATTTTCCCAGATTTGGATTTTATGGCTCTATAAAAACTGACAGAGCCTTAAATGCACAAAAATTGAAATGGTTCTTTAAATGGATCTGTGATTGTGTCTTTATGTTTCTATGTCTTTGTGTTAGTTCATTCATATTTATTTTCTGAGTATTTGTGTGTCCTGTCACGTCAGCCCTCTGGACCTCCTGGAAACATCTCTGGGCTCTCTGCGAGCGTGGCTCGCATTTTCTTCTTTTCCTTAAACCTTCCAGAGTGGGACACCTTGACATGGCGCCCCTTGCTGGCCGTTGTTTTATCCACGATCCTCTCCAAGCGAGCGTCCAGCTGGGAGTCGTGCATGGTTACCTCTGCATGGGCGACGGCTCCGGTTGCAGCCCCCGACCCATGCTGGCCACTAGTGGCATTGGAAACAACATCTGCAGGGATTTCATACAGAACCTTGGGTTGGGATTTTTTTCTCCTCAGGAACGTGAACTTCCACCAGCCTGAAGATGGCTCTGTCATGACTGATGAAGAGTGGGATAGATTTATCCTGAGAAGAGGATAAAAAAAAAGGGTAAAAAGAAGGTTAGAATAAAAAAAAAAAACCTGAGGATTTAATTAAATTGCAGTGATAAAACAAGAATAATCACTCAGACACTGCATCCACCTATGTTCACCTGACTGTCTTTAAAGCTCCATATTTTCCTCTTCTCTGTTTTATTTGAAGTGTTAATCCATAAGAAGATATATTTCTTGTTTTAAGAACCAAAAACCATCTCAATGTAGTTTTACCAGTTGGCCCTAATTAGCATAGGTAAATGCCCAAAAATGCCCTTAAAAGGGCATAACATTGTAATTTAAATAATATAATATTATATAACTGTAGAACAGAACATGTCAGCATAAGAGTACTCTTGAGTGTGCATAGATTCTGTTCTTACCTAAAAACAAATCCCAATTAAGAAAACATTGGTGAATGTCAGAATCTTCATAAAAAGTGCGTAAGTGGGTTTTAAGAAGAAATTTCTTTTTAAGAATGGTTGGTGAATGAGGCCGAATGATTTCAATGTGGACATTCTCAGGGTTTGGCATTTGGCCATTTTGGACCATGCTGAGCTATTGATTTTCCTGGCGCCCCTGGTAACACATTGTAAACAATATATTTTTGATACTCGGACAGAGCCAGGTGAGCTGTTTCCCCCTGCATTCAGTGTTAATACAAAGCTGAGTAATTTCAGGTTTATATTTTGATCACATGAGAGTGATATTGATTTTCTCACCTAACACGTTATACATACATACATGTAGCTAAAAGTCCCAGTGCTGTTGTTCTCTATATCAGCACTTATGGAATGTCTCTCGTCCAATCAAATTACTTGGTTGGAACTAACTGTTGTGGGAAAAATGTTATCACTTAATTTTGTCCTTATAGAAATTTGAGTTAAATTGTTTCATAATTAGTGAATTAATTTGTGAGTTATGGTCAAAAACGTGTTATGTGAGGTCACAGTGACCTTTGACCTTTGACCACCAAACTCTAATCAGTTCATCTTTGAGTTCAAATAAATGTTTTTGCCAAATTTGAAGAAATTTTCTTAAGGTGTTAATGCGATATCATGTTCATGAGAATGGGACGGACAGAAAACCTGAAAACAATAAGTATATAAAAACAACCACAGACCAACACTACCAGCTTATGCATATAGGGGTGTCCACCTTAGTATAAAGTCCATAACATGGATCTATGTTCACTACTAGACTATAAACAGTATAAGTAACTGAAAATCAGGATCGAAAGAGCCTTAATTGTAAATGTACAGAGATATAAGAAATAATAATAAATAACAATGGAAAATATGAAAAAGGAGCGATGATCCAACAACACTAACACCACTTACAGACAGCTGACCTGCATATGACACTGGTAAACTCACTGTGTGTTTGACCTGTGATAGATCCAGTCATGTGACAGCTGTCACACTGCTCCTCAATGTCACAGAGACTCCAGTCTGCAGTGTAGTTTCAAGCACACAGCTGATAAAACTGAGAATTACTTTCATAATTCATCAAATAAACGTATCTGCCCTCATGTGGGATATAGCTCTTTCTCTCTCTCTCTCTCTCTCTCTCTCTCTCTCTCTCTGTCAGTGGGTTGGTTAATGAAATTTAAATGTCACTATAATTCAATTTATTTCCATTCCTGTTTGCAACTGTTTGAGAGGAAGGTTGTGAAGGAGGGTCAGCTGATGTCGGTTGATCTGTACAGGTAAGAGCCCTGAGGCAGGTGTGACCAGTAGGACTGTGTTGGTCTGAAGCTGTACTGTTCTCCCTCACCTGTAACTCTCTTTGGATAAAAACGACTGCCAGATGAATAAATATAAATGTAAGATGTGGCCGCTTGTCGAGATCAACTAGCACGTTGGTTAATTGTTCCATTACTTGGGCTTTAATAAGATTACCTTCTGATAACTCTCCCAGCTGGCATGCAGACTGCCTGCAGACCAGATCCTGATTACCTTCTGGCCCTGGGGCAAGTTTTTACAGCAGCTGAGCAAACAGAAACTAAATCACATTATATATTTGGTTTCTTTTCTTCTCTCACTCTCTATTTCATGAACATGTGATACGCTCAGCTAACTGATTGATGTAGAAGTCTCTTTGTCCCTTTTGATGTCGGTTCTATACAACTTTGAAGTGATAGAGTATTGACGTGTAGCTGCTCTGTGTTTGAATGCTTTGAGTGGTGCAGTAGGAGGGAGTGTGGGGGTGCAGCCATTATGTTGTTTACATTTTGTGCAGGAAAAAATCCGAACTGTTAAATGAAAAGAACATTTTGAAAGATTTCCAAGGTGGTCCCTATTTGGTTTTACATCAGCTCTGTGCACCTGCGGAGTCAGAATAAATGGTCAGTGGTGGCTGCATGCTTTCATGAGTAGTAACATCTTATTAAAGGAGACAGTCTGACCAGGATACATCATTTTCAGAAGTCACTTCAGGTACCTGTGCAGCAGGTCAACATCAGAGTTTCTACAGCTAGATTAGGTACAACTAGCAGTGTATTGCAATTTATATTGTTCATCTATTATGGTCATTACTGTTGTAGTTGCTATAGGTTACTCAGGAAATATAGAGCTAACCTGTTTTTATTATTAGCAATACTAGCAGCTCTAGAGATGGGAATGTTGGGCTGTTGGTTGGTCCAGCACTAGACTGCAAAATCTCATCAACTATTGGATGGATCACCATGAAATAATTTTTTTTAAAGCTTTATTGCCATTTTCAAACAGCAGCAGGCAATTAACATTACTGAACAGAGCCACCTTGAGACTGGGCTTCACCTTACATATATGCACCTATACAGATGATGGAATAGCACCTTGCAGGAGTAGGACCATCACACAAATACCTCTATTCAGATATGCATACAAATACATACATATCCATACACTTGCATACATATGCATACATACATACATGCATACATACATACACACACATACATGCACACATATACAGATACAAACACATAAACAAAGTGTGCCATCATATAGACATGTGTGACTATTTCTAGCCACTGAAGGATTGTGGGAAGGTTAGGCTTCATCCAATTAATAGTAATTATTTTTCTTGCAACCATTAGCAGAACATACAGTCTGTAACACTGATCTGTACCAATGTCCCCCTGAAATTTTAACATTCACATTCTTCAGAGGATGAACCACTGACTTCAATAGTTGACAATTAGATTGACATTTTAGTTTTTTATGAAATATCTCAACAACTAATGGACACATGGCCCTGAAATTTGGTACAACATACAGTATACAATAGCTGCTAAACATCAGACTCTTACTCTAATTATTATGTATAAAAACAGCAGCATCATCTCTCTTAGACTAAAGATGGTGGCTTTAAAATTCTTGAGATTTCAATATAGTTCCTTCTTTATTGCTGTATGTATTTCTCTGACAAACGCCAAGGGGATGGTTTGAAATTAAGTGAAACATAAAAAACTTACATATATTTATGTTAAGTTATCTAAGAAATATTTAATGGTTTAAACAATGAGACCGAATGAAAGAAGTAATATCACAGTGATAAAAAACAGACCAGATCTCTCTCTATAAAAAATGAAGAAATCTAAACAGTTGGAAAAATAAGAAACGAGCAGGAGCAACTGCAACACGCTACACACAAAACAAATGAACAAACAAAAACAAAAATAATCAGCATCCTCAAAAGTGTAAAATATTAAACAAAAATAAAACTGCACAGAAAAAGTTGTAGGTTTTTCTGAAGCTGGTGGATAACTTTCTTTGAAAGCATGTGGTTTGTTTGCAATGAGGTTAACTCCCTAATATTTTGTCTCCCTAACTTTGTTTACAAAGGTCAACTTATTGAATAAAGGTGAGGAAAGACTGTAACAATGGAACTAAAATGCATTAAAAACATGGACCCTCTAAATGAAGAACCAGGCTCTCTGGAGTCCCTGGCTTCCTTTGGAAGCACGACCCTGAATTTGCCAAAGACGTATCCTTCCACAGGTGGACGCTCTTCTTAGGCTGATATCCTGTTTCTTCTAAGTCTCTAACTCTACCACCTGTCCAGCCATACCACGTGCTTCTATCCTGTTTAGCTAGCAACAAACATGATAGCCACCAGTCTGCTTCTCATGTAGCTAGCATTAGCCATGCTAGCAACCAGCCTGCCTCCCAGTCAGCTAGTCTCCAGCCTTGAAATGCAACACAGAGGCTGTCTACAGGAAAGGACATAGCAACAACATGTTGCAGATCTTTTACCGGAATCTTTTACCAGACTTCTCTCGACCCCTTGGAGTTAGTTGTAGAGTTGTAGAGGGGAGGATGCTGCACAGACTGAACAGCATAGAGAACATCTTGATAGCTGTCTATGACCTGCAGGTCTAACAGCAGCGCATCTTTCTTTTCTGTAACAAGGAACACTACAGGAAGTAATTTCCTGACAATTGCTGTCACTGCACAAAACACTGATGGGCTGACCGACCAAGGAACATTGAAGCTGTTCTGCCTCTCAGAGGACAGAACAGATTTAGGCCCTTTGTTGCTCGTATAAGACAGTCATCCAATGGCAAACTGTCAGAGCCTACGTTAACAGTCCCCTTCATGTCAATCTCCAATGATTACAAGCATCAGATCACTAGGACAAGACCACATTGAGGTTGTTTGAACAGCTAACCTGTGACACAGTTACAGAGGCAGACATACAGACAGGCAGAAGCACATACTCAGTGAATAAATGATAAACCTTTGTGCGTCATGCTGCTTTACTTTCAAACCTGACAGGATGTTTTTTCCTTGCAAGAGGACAGACTGTTCACCTGGACATTTATCACATATAATATTGTATATCAGATTAATCTGATCTTTCACAGTTTGAGCAGATATATATACAGTATATCCACCCGGGTTGGGTCTCTATTCATTTGGTTCAGTTGTTGTGTATAATTTAGCATTTAATTACATTGTTTGTTACTCATTGTTTTTGTGATTTATGTAAAGTGGCTGCTGCAACACTGCAACCTCCCTTCGGGATTAATAGAGTACTTTATCCATCCGACATATTAATGATACTATTTAGCCTGTTGAATAGGTGTAAAATAGTGTATCTGTATTTTCATGCATACTGGCTCTAGAAGTTGGATGCAGTTGTATATGCTCTACATCATATTGCTTAGCAGTTAAAGTTTTACATCTTCATATTGTACCAGTTTTAGGCTTCTTATGCAAGTGGAGCAAAAACTATGAAAACAGTTAAACATATTTAATAAACATATTAGTATGACAGTTTAAGAGACTGGGAGAAATTCTCAGGAACTTAGGAGAACTTTCTTGATTAAAAAGTCAAATAACAATGAGGTAGCTAGTTATAAGTAATGTTTTGTATTTTGCATTTCATCATCATCTGTCCCCATGGGAAGCTGCAGTGATGGCAAATACACTGTTGTCTTGGAGAGAAAGTGGATTAGCTGTTGATCAGAAACTAATAAAGCCTGAAGCAGGAGAAAATATTGGCACCAGTGAGGAAAGAATAAATACACAGTACCATACAAACCAAAAGAAAAATTCCTTCAGCAAGGGAGGAAGATAATATATATCATAAAAAAATGCCCACCAGAGTGCTTTTAATCAACTGAACCTGGATCAGTTAAAGACAGGTCTTATTGGCCTTACTGCCTTTCAAAAGTCCAAAATGCTACAAACATCAAATCAGAGATTGTACATATACTTAAGCATGATGGTCCAGAATGTGGCAGCCGGTCTGGTCTTCAATCAGCCTTAAGGGCAAAATGACCTCCACTGGCTACCCATGCTGCCTTCACAGTGACTTCTGGGTCTGCACCATCTAGCTGAACTCAGTCATTCAGCCTGATGCTCCCTCTCTCCCGCTGTGTTCCTCTACAGGAATGTAGTCTGTCATCACCGTCCCTGCACACAAGACGGACTCAGTCCAGACTGTTGTGGTCTGTCTGCTACCTCTCTGCTACTGAATCCTATCAGAGCAGAGTATTCGTCTCTGCCTTCAAGAATCTGTTGACTCCTCTCTTCAGAGAGCACCTCCTCTCCCAACACCTCTAACACCCTGACGTTTCTAACTAGCTCTTACTATACACCTTCACTTCTTTACCTGATCTCCTTCACTTATCAAATAGATGTAGTGGGTAATACTTACACCAAGGTCTCCTACTGCAGTGAAGCTTTAGGCTAGGGCCATACTACTACGGTTTTCATTTTAAAATGCACACGACTCTAGAGATGTCGAGCACTGAAAACTGAGACTTTTGGAAACACTGCTGAACCCGTCTTAGTTTGTGTTTTAGTCAGGATGGGTGATTGGGTGGGTGACACCCACAGTCGCTTCCTGATTGGGTCTTTTCAGCTTTGACTACCAATTCTGCATTTTAAAGATACAACTGTCTTTGCTGTTCCTCGTTAGTCGCACATGCCCAGTGTATGTGATTGCTCCAGGTATGTATGTGTTTTCAGGTGTGTTAGTCTGGATGGGGATCGTTTCTGATACGGAGCTAAAACGCTCGTCTGGATGGAGATCTTTTTCATTTTCAAATGAAAACTTTGTAGTGTGGACATAGTCTTAATGTTGTCCCTCACTTGGAAGTCGCTTTAGATAAAAATGTCGGATAAATGAGTGAATGTATATGTAAATGATTATGTAACTGCATGGCTCTAAAGGAGAGTACTTATTAGTCCTTTAGGGTACAGATAAGTAGATATGAAGCCTGTCCGTAACAAATATGTACTGAGACCATCACACCACACCAACAAACCAGTGAGCTAATGATAAAATACTCTTCTACTCCCTTAAATGTGACTTGTGCCAGTTGAGCAAACCATTCATGTAGATTTATGCAGTGGTGGAAGAAATATCCATATTCTATACATTGATGTAAAACTACTTCGTTACAAGTAAAGCTTAATATTCAGAATCAAGTACAACATATGTTGAAGCAAAACAAATCATCATCATCAGCAGCACAAAGTTCTTAAGATGCATTTTTAGCAAAAGAAGTTCTGCAGTAAGATGTATTTCTTATATATGAGATTACTGGAATCTTCCTGATGCATTAATGTGAAAGCAGCATTTTGCTGTTTGTAACTGGTTGAGGTGGAGCTAGTTTAAACTACAACTACTTATATAGAAATATAATTTTATTTAAATTAAACCACATGAGTAGTTTAGAGGGGGAATGTGTGTTTGGTGGAACTGCTAACAACTCAAAACATGTGAAACATGACAAATGGCCCCACCTACACTCTGGCTTTTTTTGGGGTCATGAGCCAAACAGGTTTAATCCTCAACAACGTGTTTTGTGATGTTTTTGTGATGCAAAATCTCAATCTGAAAAGTAACTATATCTGTCAAATAAATGGAGTAAAATGTAGTACACTTACAAAGTATGAAATGAAAATACTCGGGTAAAGTACAAACACCCCACTGCTTTGAGTAAATGTGCTTGCAATGCTAGACTCACCTGATTGAAACAGATGTGAAGCCAGCTGTTGTATCCTTCCAGCTGTGGTTGAGCTCAGCAGGTTTCAGGACCAGTTTTTAGCCTCCTCTTTCCAAAACTCCTGAATTTCGTCTTCTAGCCACAAAAGCACACGGTGAACTTTGCATTCAGTTCTTACTGTCCTGTTGGCCTCTGCTATACTTCTGTCAGAGACAGAGAGTGGACATGGGTTTGAGAGGGAGCCAGTTAATAACAAGCTGTCTAAGCAAACTGTCAGTCTCACCTGAAAGCTTTGAAGAGTCCATAATCCATTTTCTTCATCCACAACTCCACAAAACCCAGAGGTCAGAGTGAAATTACATCTGGTTCTCTGTCAGAGTAAAATGGTGAAATTAGCGCATTTAAAGGAAAATGTCCCAACAAACTTCTAACTGGAAATAGATAGCTTGGTTTGTTGTCCACCCTGCTGCAGAATTACACGTCTATCCTTAAAGTGACAATAGCAACTGACAAAAAACTACTAGAATGAGCTAAGATGAGCTGCTGGTTGGCCACAGCAGAATCACCATCCCTCTGTGTTGTCATTTATCCTCATCCTCACTCTCCATACTTCCTCTTTCTTTCCTCTACAAACTCAATCCTCTGTCTGTCTCCTCCTGTAAGTGCTGCAGGAGTAACAGGTGCTGTGGTTGGCCCCTCCCACTGACACACAAAAACATACAAACCCTGCTACGCTTGTGAGGACCTTGGCTGTACTGAATAACATTGAGTACAGTCCACTTCCTAACTTTGAACTAACCTTCATCTTCACCCCTGACTCCTGCCCAGACTTGATTATAATCTATGACTGTGCTGCTCTCACTGCAGCTCCATTCAAACACTAACAGGCTGCATTTGAGACATTAATAGTTGCTGCAGGATAACATCAGACCCACCCTGAACAAATAATGGTCCACACCTATTAATCGTTTTCATTCAGCACGTTAAAATGCACTCAGGTTAAACTCAGAGCCAGTATAACGCATGACTTGAATATTAATTTATCTTATATTTAGATTTATATGATATTTTTTATAATAGGCTACTAATTTAGTACTCTTGGTGTACATACTGTAGTATACATGTTGGTTTGATTCCTCACTGTGTGATTCTGTGCCACAAAAGTCAAACAGTGCAAAGCATCATGTTTAAACTAGAAAAGGCTGAATTTTCTGAGGCTCTATTTGCTTGCTAATGAACCAGAAGACACTAATATGTGAATTAGGTAGTAGCTGAATTGTTAAGGTGTTCAGTTTTGTTTGTAAATGTGTCACAGATGATTGCTGGGGTGCTCAAGAGGATTGGTAGACTGAATTAAACATTAAAACAACGCAGGGAGCTGTGTTGGTGTTGGTGTGTTGCTTCAGATATTGTAATCTGTTCCAGGAAGTCCAGTTGGAGTAACAGATGGATGCGTTTAAAAGCTTATCAGATGCAAAAACACTGCTGATTTTACGACTTTGGAAAGTTACCCAACAAGTCGTGCAACCTAAACAACCATCATTCACTACCCTCTGATGCTACCGAAAGGAGGGTCTCCTCTTTAGCGCCTCTATGCTGGCAGGAGGTATGCCGCTGATAAACTGAAAAATGAATAACTACCTTGTCTATGATGTAGCAATGCTATAAAAAAAAAAAAGTATGGTATACATGAAAACAACTTGGTTAGGTTCAGGGAACGTAAATCCTGGTTTGGGTTAAAATGTTTGGGGATGTCCATCGTCATGGTTACAATAACAAGTGGTTAAGATCATGGAACAGTTCTAGTCAAAGATGCCAGTTCCATGGGTGCTTGGGATCTCAAGACACCCACAAGAAATGATGATCACACATGGGGAAATTATGGTATATGTGAGACATAAGAAGAGAAACACATGTGGTGTCAAAGCAGTGAGTTTTAGCTTTGTATCTGAAGCAACTCTTCTGTATCAGTAAAGCTGTCAGACAAGGGACACTGTAGGCAGCAGCAATGCTAGCCAGTCGAGCTAATGTTAGTGTTAGCACCAGCAACGAGCCAGACCCTAAAAAAAAACTAAGGATGAAGCTACCAACTCTCATGGACAAACACATGTCACTGGATCAACAGGATAAAAGACAAACTGTTTCCATAAGTTTAAATCTGGAGGCTGCTGCAGATGAAGTCAATGAGTGCACGGCCTCCAGGACAAACTTGTGAGGGATTGTAACATCTGTTTTGGTGAATACTGCAAACCTATAAAGGCAGCTGTCTAAGTGACTTTGTTGCGTGTTGAAATAGCATTCAGTGTAGGGATCTAGTGCCAAAGCATCTGTGCAACATACATGGTGGATTTCATTGTAATTGGGCTCTTTTTTTAAGTTATGTTAGATGCCAAGCCATGAAAAATCTGTAGTTTCTATCTGTTTCCAGATTTTGCCACATGCTGCTCTTGCGGGACTTCGCGATGGCTCCACCAGGAGGTCGGTCTGTTTGAAGACTAAAGTCCTCATTTGATCCCAAAATGAATCTAACCTAAATCCTAGATTATTTTATCCCTTTTATATGCTTGACTTCACTTCACGTCCTAATTTTAATTTCAATTCCAATCCCAGGTGGTAACATGTAACCATTCAATGACATTAATTTATCTTGGTTTGTAAAACATTAACACATTCAGTTAACACATCAGGTGAACCCTGCAGTGCAGTCTTGCATCTTCTCTTCAGTTTTCATGGATACTTCAGAGGGATTCTGACCACAAACAGGAAGGCTCAATATTTTTCCACTGGGCAAAAAAATCAATTTAACAAAAACAAATTAGCTGCCCCACCCAACACTAAAACCTCCCAGTTATATCACACCATTCTTATAATTGATCATCTGTTGCTAAATGGATTACACATGAGATTATCCGGCTGTAAATGAACGACAGTGCTGCTGAATAAACTGTTCTCTGTACAGTATGTGTTCATATCTGCTGTCAGCAAGTGGGACAGGAGTTAATAAGTTACCAAGTTATAGTCAGTCAGCATGTTCACCGAAACTAGAAACACACACACACACACTGGCTGCGGCGTGGCTGGGATGTGTTTACTCTGTCTTGCTTTTATCTATGTATCTGCCCTCCTTCTACACAACACGCACACACAAACCCACACACACACACTCACAGAAAGGTTCTACATGGTCATTTGTGTTTTTGAGATTATCTTCATGTCACAGGTCTATGCTGCCTTCTTTGAATGCAGAAACAAATAAAGCAATGTCAAAGCCTACGAGATTTGCATTTATGACTCATTTTCATCGTGAAACTGTATTCAAATTTTTGAAAAGTTCCTCTGCCAGTTGCAGTTTACTCTCCAATATAGGTGCCATAGTGTACTGGTTGTCACATCTGCTTACATGCACAGAGTCCTGGCTTCAAAACCCAGTGAATCCATTACTCTAGGTGTGTGTTAGAACAAACATAAGAGTTTGATTTGCATGTCATCCACTCAATGAAACTGAACTTTGCACTCTTACATCAGTGGGGGTTAATCATGAAATGCGAAGGGCAGAGAGTTTATATGGGAGATGACTATATTTATTTCAAAGCTGGGGTTCATCAAGGGGGCAGCTGATTTGAACTACTTTATGCTTTTAAGAGGGATTCTCAACTGGGACAAAATAGCATAACCTGCTAAGACCTGCAAACATCGGTCTTTTGTCGGCAATGGAAAAGAGCAACAATTAGCATTCAGTGCCGGGTCAAATGACTCAGCAGTAGTCCCGGGTATTTATCAGCTCCGGTTCTCGAGAGAAGACGCTAAATTCGCCCCTTTCCATGCTGTGACATCTTTCTGAGACAGGGATGAAAGAGTGAGCTGCAGCCCCAAAATAAGTTTTGAAAACTCACAATCACCAATGAAGCGTCTCACACTGAGGCTCCAACACTTTTACTCCCTGAAGTTTTGTGTGTCTCAGTCGCCTTTTTTTAGAGGGTTTACCCGCATTTGAAAAACCCACAAATTTGCATGTAATAACGGTATACATTTCATTTGGAAAGATGCCTCAAATGTGTGCGACTGTGGCAGAAAAAAATGCAAGTGAATGTGGGTAGTGATGCAAAGCACACTGAGTGATGGAAAAGACCAGAAAAGTGCTCTATAAGTGCAGTCCATTTATCATTCCCTTTAAACTTAGTGGTTTAATCAGCTGCTCACATTGAATCTACAGTGGGGGTGGAGCTGATGAACATACTGATAAAAAATGTGTCTGTTTCAACAGTAGTGCCTCATGCAAATAAGGAACAATAGGAGTGCAGTGATCCTAATCCACTTGTGCTCATCTCTTGATCCAGAACACTGTGGCGGCCATTAAACTGTTTTTCATGAGCGAGAATAAGCTGCTCTTTGCTCTTTTGTTTTTCATTTCCTGTATTAAAATAAGGCCGACAGCAGCAGCACAGTGGAGGATTCACAGATGGACACAAGATATCCCCACACAGTCACAGATAAGGTGACACCCTCACTGATAACAGCTGAGGCATTTCATTATTAAGAACAGTGGATTTCAGTTATGTTGGATCAATCATACATCCACACAGTGGTAAAAGTAATTCAACCTCTGTGGTATATTAAAATGTATAACTAGAGGGTATCACTGTATAGGAAAGTTAGGTGACCATCATCTCTCTCTCATCAAGCTATGCACAAATCTGCATTCACATCGACTGGACCTCCTCTGCTGATGCATGGAGAAAAACTGATTTTATTTTTATTTTTGATTTAGATAGTGACAGTGAAAGCGAGACAGGAAAGTTGGGGAGAGAGGGGATGACATACAGCAAAGGGCCACAGGTCAGATTTGTAACTGGACCAAGCCTTTGTTGTATGCATATAAACATCAACCAGTTGTGTGAAATTTTGTTGTAATTGCTGTGTGAATTCTTGAGTGATGGCTAAAAAGTGATTTGTGAGGTCACACTGACCTTGACCTTTGACCTTTAGGTACCAAAGTCAAAGAAGTTTGTCCTTAAGTCCAAGAGAATGTTTGTGCCAAATTTTAAGAAGTTTCATCGAGGCATTACTGAGATATCGTGTCTGTCAGTTTCAATATCTGTTCAGCAATAGTGTAATAGCAATAGCCATCTACCTGAAGGAGCAGAGCCGGCTCTTCTTCCTCAGGAGGCTCAGGTCCTTTGACTCTGCAGTGAAACGCTGCACGTTTTATCAGTCAGTGGGTGCCAGTGTACTCTTTTACATTCTGGCAGGACAGAGAAGCAGAAACATCTATCTATCTATCTATCTATCTATCTATCTATCTATCTATCTATCTATCTATCTATCTATCTATCTATCTATCTATCATGTTAGCTAATGTAAGTGCTACAATGTTTACAGTTGCTTGGCAACACCATCAGCTGCTCCGGGAGTGATGTAATCCTAATTGTGATCATCCACATCCAAACTGTTAGGATCTGCAGTACATTGTCTATTCCCTCTTGTTTTGCCAGTGTTTTTTCCTCTCCCTTCACGTTGAATGTTTGTTTCCCTCGTCGGTTTGTGTGTGTCTTAGGCTGACTCTGCTCTCCAGCCGAACTCCTCACACACCCGCTGATCATATACTCTGATTGCCAGCTACCTGATTTAAGCCTTGGGAGAGAAGAGACCCTGCTGCTGCCCTGTTTAATATTGCAAACTGTGCATATCACCTGTCTCTCGTGTCTGCATTTTGGGTCCTGATATAGATTACATCAAACAACAGCCGAAAACTCATGTAGTGTGAGTCCAGTCCAAAACATATTTCATCTTTTGAAAAATAATAACATGCAAACAAAGACACTTCATGTCCTCCACATCTCCTTTTCCCTTTCCTTCTCTGCTCATCTCCCCTCCTCCTTTCTTTTCTTTCCACTCCTCTCCTTTGCTGCGTCTTTCCTTACATATGTCTGTCTATCTACATCTTCCTTCACCGTCTGTCATGTGCATAGGCGGTTTAAAGATCAACTTAACCAACATTAAGTTAACGATGTTTGTTTTTTGTTTCTGGCACATGTGACCCAGTTTAAGTGGACTCCATTAGTGTGATGCTCAGCATTAATGTAAGTTAATAAAATCTCCAGGCAACTTGAATGTGGTTAAAACAGTAATGTTAACTTTCCACATTGCCATTTGGTAGTTTTGATTACCTGCTGTATCTGTGAAGTTAAACAAGTGAAAAAAGCTGATTGTAAGTCCATAATATCTATGTAGTGTAGACGTGAAATTATGCTGACTGGATGGGTATAAAATAAGGCAATAGTTTACATTTTGTGAACTGATCCTGCTGCTTGTTGTCTGCTAATTCTTGTATAGATGTACTATTTGTCTGTGTTTGTGCTTTTGTATGTTTTTAGCCATCAACCTGCCAGAGACTGATAGGCTGAAGCTGAAGCTGGTTGATGAACCTGAGGAGAAAGAACCGTACCCCATGTAAGACATCACGTCTGTGCAGTTTGAGGAGGATCAGTTCCTCACATATAAGAGGGTAGGTAGACATTTTTATGTTCTAATATCACTAGTGGCTGAAATACAAACCTAACATGAAGAAACCTTTCAGTAATAATTTATCTGAATGTGTGGAGAACAACATTTAATGAAATCATAAGTTGCCCTTTACTGTATGATGTCTGTAATCATGATGTCATATTATTTTAAAAACACAAGCAAAATGTTCTGGGCCCTTAAAAGAGGTCAAATGAACAGAACTCAAGTCAGGCTGTGATAGCAAAGTAACAACAAACCAACTTATCTAACATATATATATATAGGTGTGTTGAGTTCTAACATATATAGTGGTTGATCAGACCAGCTGTACGCACAAAGGGGCTAACATAAACACTAACACCTCAATTAACAAATAAACAGTTAGTCTGTGGACTGAAATAAATTTCCTATAGATTCTACAAAAAAATAAAAAAATCCTAATGCCAAACCTAAGTCTAAAGAAATGCACAATAATCAAACTAAATAACCCCAGTCCCCCCCGTGATGTGTCAGGCACTTGGTTCACTGTTAATGAGCACTTCCTCTACTTAACACTCCTGCTTCCTGAGGCCCATCCTTTGCCTAACCTGGCCAGATGACCCCTGCAGCAGATGCAAGGAAACCCCCAGCAATGTTGGCAACTTTATTTCACATTAGAAACCATTCATTTCAATTATTTAAAACACTGGAAACATGTATAAAAGAATGTAATAAATTGATGAATTATATAATGTGTGCAATTTACAATCAAGTGTAACTAACAAAAATGTAAAATAAAATACAGTAGTGAATCAAGGTACAGGTGACCGTCACTGTCACAAGACAAGTTTGCATAATAAAGAGAGGTAGCTCAATCTCCAGTGCAACATCATTTTTAGTAACAAGAATAAATAATAGAAATGAAAAAACAATACTTAATAGCTTACAGTGCTTGGTGCAGCAGACTAAAAGAGCAAAGTCCAAAGTTGCCTTTACAATTAAAGTGAGCCTAGTGCAACAGTCTGTTGATACGACTGTAAGCTATTGCAGCCGTCCATAAGTGATGGAGGTAAGGTGCAAAAAGTCCAGGAGCCATTATTCATCATCAGTCTTCGTGTGTGACACAGTTTACATGTAGCAGACTCACAGTCTGAGGGAGAAGCTGTTCTGAAGTCTGTTCATGTTCTGCAGAACCAATTTAAAAAGGTTAGAATACGTTTTACACTGTGGTACAGTTCAACGTTAGCTTACACATGCTAACTTCAGCTACGATAACATTACAAGTTAGTCCTCATACATATGATATTTGCCAAATGTGGGCATATATGCAATTAGCCCCTAAGACTACTATAACAGTTGGCTATAAAGTTAACCTCGAATTGTGAGAGCTAACGCTGTTAGCAGTGTCTTCGCACGGCTCAGCCAGGAGCCTGATGCTGTCAGGTTGCCGGTGTAGGTGGGTGTGCTCAGTGTCCACAGCGACACAGGTCAGATCCACCCCTCACTCCTCCCCAGCTCCACCCTCTCGTCCAAATATGGTTTTGTCTTGCTCCTGAAAACCAAGATGGCGACATCCATTAAGCCAAACTCGAGGCTTCAAAACGGCAGTTAACAAACCAATGGGTGACGTCATGGAAGGTTGCCACTTGGTCCTGTGTCATATTTCTTCATTAGGCAGGATTTTTAACCACCTCTTGTATCGCCTATTAAAGACAGTTCTGCATCGTTTATCACGACTGGCTATCAGTCACTGTCACAGTGCTACAGCCATGACACACGCACGCAAGCACACACACACACACACACACACACACACACACACACACAGAAAGACTTACATGTTTTTATGTGCACACACGCCCAGATAAAGACACACAAACAAAGGAGCACCACACATGTACACTTAATGCTCACACACACACACACACACACACACACACAGACACACACACACACACACACACACACAAAGTATGCAAGGATCCATTTGTCACTGTGGTACAACCTGGCTGTGTCTGAGGAGAGAATAGATGGAGGGATACAAATAGAAAAGGTTGAGAAAGGAGAGAAGACGAGGAGGGAAGGATGGAATGATGAAATAAGGAGAGAGGGGAGTGGATGAAAAAAGGAAGAGGAAACAGAGAGTGGTACAGAAAGAGAGCGTTAGAGGCAGCAAGGAAGTGAAGTTCAGGGGGTTAAGGATGGAGGTGTGGAAATGGGGAAGGACAAAGGGTTGGAGGAAGGCATGGGAGGAGGAGAGAGAAGGTATCATTAGTCCTCTTTAGTTTCTATTATGAAGATTAAAGTGAAGACTGCCTGTCGATCTTAACTCTTTCCACCCTCTGTATGTTGGAGTCTAGCTTGCCTCAAGCACTTATGAAAGATGTACACTTGACTTGATGTTGGCTTCAGAAACTAAACAAGAATTTCAGGGTTGAAGGTTGTCATTCAAAAATAATAAATAGAATCCAGAAAAAGAGAACACCGGTCTTTCTACTCTCAATTCTCCCTTTTGACAACCAATCAAATTCCTCCACAGCTGTACAAGTGGTACAATGGTTGTTTGGCGCAAATAGACATGGATGTGGCCGGAAAGTCTGTTTTGCTTAGGAAGGGTCCTATCTGAAAGTATCTTAACAGCAGCCATGATAACAACTGGTTGAATTCTCCAATTGGAAATGAGATAATGCTGTCCCACAATTCTTTGCTGCATGAACATTTAAAGCAACTCAGGATTGTAATTTTACCAGACCCACATAAATGTAAAAAACAACAGAGGATATATTTTATGCTTGTGATATGATCCATTAACGGATCTAAGGAATGGGAATCCTTGTCTGATTGGCTGAGCTCATAGACTGTATATAAAAATGGACGTAGGCTGTGGTGAAGCCAATGTGGAAGTGACTTTAAGTGCAATACCACTGAGGGCCGCTGGGGGCTGGTTCCAAAAAGCTCTGGCTCCAATACACACCCATTCAAAACATTCCACTTCTCTACTGAAATACTCAGTCAATACATTTTACACACAACTCATTGCGTGTGATTGATTGTAATCGCACAGAACAGATCTGCGAGCAGGAACCTTTGTCTCAGGGAGCCTTACTTCTCATTTCATGTACATTAACACATGGGATGTCTCCACAAGTAGTGACCAACAATATAAGACAGATCCATCCTTGAATACATGAGTATTTACAATTCCATGACAATGAATTATTTTCCACTATGTAAGTCGTTCAGTCATGTCTCTCTCTCTCTGTTTCTCCTCTGTCTATAGAGATCCAAAGTAACTGAAGATGAGGCATTTCATTATTAAGAACAGTGGATTTCAGTTATTTTGGAATTAAAACACCTCCAACACAGAAACACACAGTTTAGCAGTAGAAAAAGTATTTCACCTCTGTGGTATATTAAAGTTTATCACCAGAGGGTGTCACATGTATTCTCAGAGCAGTCATAGCCAATCAGAAACAAGGATTTGACCTAAATCAGCTGGGTTGCTCATAGATGAAAGGTTCCTTACATTTCAATCAGTGACGTTAATTTGCAAAACATTGTGATCTCATTTTTTAAGCTAATATTACATGTGTGAATTCCTTAATATCTCCAGTCACAAATAACCTGTGAAATGAACACTATGACAGCAGCAGTGACAAAGAGTGGGATGAACTTATTCACAAAAACAGAAACATTTAAGCATTTAAAAACAATAGAAATTTATAAATAAAAATAAAAATAGGAATACTTAGGACACCATTTTAAAATGGGTATTGTCATTATGAAAGACATTGACAACAAGCAAATGCATGAAATTAAAAGGATGTGATGTATGTGATTTATTGGTGAGCTGCAGTAAACGGATGTTTTAAGCCCTGATTTTACTGAGCTGACAGTTTCAGCAGATCTCAGGTGTTCAGGAAGCTCGTTCCACAGTAGAAGAGCAGAGAAACTAAAAGCTGCTTTATGTGGTTCGGTTGTGACTCTAGGAACACTGAGTAAACCTGTCCCAGATCACCTGAGGGTCTGGATGCTTCATATGGTACAAGTAGATCAGAGATGAATTTTGGCCCACGACCGTTTAGTGCTTTATAGACCAGTATTAAGATTTTAAAACCTATCCCTTGACAAACAGGAAGCCAGAGCAGTGATATTTAATATTTTTATTCAAGAGGAAAGTTAGTGAGAGAATTTGATATACAGCAAAGGGCCGCGGGTCAGATTTGAACCTGGGCTGCTGCGGTTAGGAATAAGCCTTTATGGCAGCCTTTCTCAAAGTGTGTTCTGTGGACCACCAGTGGTCTGCGAGCGACCCCTAGTGGTCTGTGAGTAAATTAGTTAAAATATCATGTTTTACATTTAGTGTTTCTCAAACTGAGTAACCACAAAGCCTACCAGAGAGTACTGTATATGTGTTGTCAATATTAAATCAACACATATGTAAATTCCAATTCAAACATTATTAAGCCTGTATGAATCGGCTGTTTTACAGTGTAGTTGGACTTCACAAGGACCGTTTTGCGAAATCCGCCAACTCACGTAGCTCCGCCAGTTTACAGTTTGTTTTGCTATTTATGTTAAAAATGATCAGTGCAACATTTGAAAGGAAATGTGGATGAAGCAGACAGTTATCCTGCCCTGGGATTGTGCTAAAGTTCACCAGTTATCAGCCTGTTAACTATCAAACACGGAAAGCAGAAAGATGGTGGACTGAGGATTAAGACCGTGTCAGTTGACAGAAAAACAAATGAAACCTTCAACATAAATGACACAACAGGAAAGTGTTTTAGTGTTGAGTTTTAGTAATAATTTAGTCACCGTGATGCGTTTGATGACATCTGGCCAGTGTTCTTGTGTGTGTGAA
>NW_019525369.1:1041146-1041738 GCF_002814215.2 Seriola lalandi dorsalis
CCAGGACATCGTTGGAGGCGATCTCGTTTATTCTAACAAAAAGAGTTCAATAACGAAATCCTCCAGACGATCGTGATCATCTTGCTTAGGCTGTACACAAATGAAACAACACAATATATCAGCTTACCACACAGCAAATTCAAGGCAACTGAGCTCAAAACAGCAGCCCAACACAACAATGTCGTCACTTACCTCTCCTGTGGATCGCTACAAATAAAGGGGAGTGGTAAAGGCCCCCGTGGAAGTGCACGTATAGGTGCAGGAACTTTCAAACGTTCCACATACTGACACTGGAGGCTAACATGTCAGGTTATAACTATTCATACAGGTCTTGTGTAATTATAACTCTATATATTACTGCTGTATATTTGACTCTGTTGCACATGCCAGGAGTGTGACTGAGACAACTACTGACCCCGGTCAGTCCAGGGGATTGATTTGCAACAATCAATCTCACAGACACTTACTTTCACGTAGTGATACAGCAGGAACACAGGAGGTTTCTCAGGATTGCATTTGAGGTCAGAGCCTATGAATACCTGGTGCTGCAGTTCGGCCTGTGACTTGGCCCCGGCACCTTCACCAAATGTGT
>NW_019525369.1:1041788-1042451 GCF_002814215.2 Seriola lalandi dorsalis
GTTGAGTTTTAGTAATAATTTAGTCACCATGATGCGTTTGATGACATCTGGCCAGTGTTCTTGTGTGTGTGAATTTCTGATGTTACGTAACTAACACTTGTTGCTGTGCAGTGTGAGAGCTGCAAGGTTTCGTGATAATCAAAACACCTTTACCTGCGCTGAAATGTTTTATTTCTCTTAAAATTCCTCTGTATTAGTTTTTCTACACCTAACTGCTTTGTCTTTTTTTCTTCTCTATTGATTTTATGTATTTTGCTGCCTTTGTCGAGCACTTTGCAATGTGTATTTAAGATGTGTATAAGAGACAGGAACAAGGCTGAAAAAGAGGGGTTTACAGGCATGCTGAAATATAGGATCGGAGTGGATTTTTTAGCAAGAAGCTTCAAAGACATGCTTTGGGGACCTCTGAGACTTATTCAAACTTGTTGAAAAGGAGCATAATATGTCCCCTTTAAGAGTGAAACTGCTTTAATCCAGGGTTTGTCGGTTGTGATAACAGTCTGTTTGATTTCCTGAACCACTGACACCAAAGCGTTTGTTATTTTTGTTGAAGTACACACTTTCCCATTCAACAATATTGCCATAGCAGTTTAAAGTCAGGTGAGTTTATTAAAATGATTACATTTATGAAAAATATGGTTCCAGTATGACAGTAAAGAAGAT
>NW_019525369.1:1042501-1043823 GCF_002814215.2 Seriola lalandi dorsalis
TCTCAAAGTGTGTTCTGTGGACCACCAGTGGTCTGCGAGCGACCCCTAGTGGTCTGTGAGTAAATTAGTTAAATATCATAATTTACATTTAGTGTTTCTCAAACTGAGTGACCACAAAGCCTACCAGAGAGTACTGTAAATGTGTTGTCAAAATTAAATCAACACATATGTAAATTCCAATTCAAACATTATTAAGCCTGTATGAATCGGCTCTTTTACAGTGTAGTTGGACTTCACAAGGACCGTTTTGCTAATCCGCTAACTCAAATAGCTTCGCCAGTTTACTGTTTGTTTTGCCATTTATGTTAAAAATGATCAGCGCAACATTTGAAAAGAAATGTGGATGAAGGAGACAGTTATCCTGCCCTGGGATTGTGCTAAAGTTCACCAGTTATCAGCCTGTTAACTATCAAACACGGAAAGCAGAAAGATGGTGGACTGAGGATTAAGACCGTGTCAGTTGACAGAAAAACAAATGAAACCTTCAACATAAATGACACAACAGGAAAGTGTTTTAGTGTTGAGTTTAGGGCTGGGACGATTATCCGAGGTAATCGACGTTGTCGATTATAAAAATTATTCGACGTGGAATTTTAGTGTCGACGCGTCGTGTAAAACCACACAGGGTAAATGTTCATAGAACAAAACTGGAACTTTCTAATGGGACCGTTTATATCATCGTCTTTGGTTTACCCGGATACAAGCGCAGCGCACGGACCGGGACAACGCGGTGACGTAATTGAACTCATTGACTACGTGAATGATTTGTGTCTGTGTAATCTATTTGAACAACACGGCGGCGTCTACCAGCAGTACGACGGAGCGTGTGGAGCAACACGCGGCTAAAAAGGCTCGCACACGGTCCTCCAATGTTTGGGAATACTTTAATCTTGACACCAACGGTGCGGTAGTCTGCAGACTCTGCAAAGTGCATCTGACATATCACTCTAGCACGACAGTCATGCACGAGCACATAAAGAGGAAACACCATGGTGCAGCGAGTCAAGATGTTGGACGGGGCAAATTGTTATATTAAATGACTAACTGGAAAATAATTGCAATAAAATTACTGTTACGTTAATAAAAAAACAATCGTTAGATTAGTCGAATAATTGAAAAAATAATCGCTAGATTAATCGTTATTAATTAAAAAATAATTGTTTGGGACAGCCCTAGTTGAGTTTTAGTAATAATTTAGTCACCATGATGCGTTTGATGACATCTGGCCAGTGTTCTTGTGTGTGTGAATTTCTGATGTTACGTAACTAACACTTGTTGCTGTGCAGTGTGAGAGCTGCAAGGTTTCGTGATAATCAAAACAC
>NW_019525369.1:1043873-1044147 GCF_002814215.2 Seriola lalandi dorsalis
ACCAACCATTCAGAAACGTCCTGCTGCAGTTGTAGAGTTTGAACTTCTTCAGCAGCCTCTCCCTCTGGCTCAGGTTCTGGATAAAAGTCGTGTGGTTGAATCAAAGCGCTTCCGACGCCAGGTCGCCGGTCACCGTAAACATCAGAGCATGGTGCCAGAAGCCCGAACGGCATCCCCTTCCGAAGAGGGGCGTGGTCAGGCACAGCTCATTTGCATTTAAAGCTACAGACACAGAAACAGCCTGTTCTGAACAAGGCTGAAAAAGAGGGGTTTA
>NW_019525369.1:1044197-1051883 GCF_002814215.2 Seriola lalandi dorsalis
CCCTGACATGCCTCTATTGAACAGACCAGCTTGTCATTCTGTTCGTGGAGGTTTTTTACAATGGCTCTTTCGATATTTAACTCGCCTTTAGTCTGCTCGTGTTCCGCATCCTTCTTTTTCAACAGCTGTTTCATTTCTTCCATTGTTTTGACGGCAAAGTTTTTATACCCTGTCAGCTCTTGAACCTGATGATGCAAATTCTGCCCCTGCAAGGTCAGTTTTTTCTTTTCCCCTTTGATTTGATTGAACAGCTCTAAGTCCTTCTCCCTCTGCTCCCTCATCATCTTCTCCACCGAGTATTTGTCCTGGAGTGTGTGACATTGCTTCTCCAGACTCACAATTCTCTGCTCTGAAACGGTCTTTTCTTGAGCTCTGTGAGTCTGTTCGTTGACTAACTCGGTTTTGACCTTATGTAGGTCTTTTCTGAGCTTGTCCACGTGCAAATCCTGTTCCCCGGCTTTACGCTTTAGTTTAGCAACCTCAACTTGTTCTTTTTTCAAAGAGGTCTCGGCTTTAATAAGGAATGAGATTTGTCTTTGCAATTCCTTGTTTTTGTCGATCAGCCTTTTCTCATTTTTCTGTGTCCTCTGTAATTCCTCTCTGATCTCAGAAACACTCATGGTTTCTGTGCTAGTGTTATAATTACCACTTTGAAATGGAGTTATTCACTGTGTAATGTATTCGTCTTTCCACTGTTGCGCTCACTGTGTAGACTGTGTGTCTTCTAACAGAAACTGAGAGACTCAAACATAAACTGTATTCTAGTTCAAAGTCAAACGTTCCAATGACAGGCAAATGGCTTTGATCCATGCATTCCAATGATGTCATGACTTTCCAATGGTGACATCACTGTGATGTCACACACTTCAGAGGACAACAGTTTAAACTGACTAACGGATCAGGGGGAAAACCCCCACACCACTGTTACCATGGTTACCAACATAAAATTACAGGTTTATTATAAGATTGAACAGTTCATGGTTATTAAAGGGATTTAATTGTACTCTAGTTTTTCAAATCGTGATAAAATCTTTATGTTTATTGCCTCAATATCCTCCACTTGTTTTTGCACTACAAACAAGCTGCACCAAAGTCTCTGCCCAAGTTTCTGCTGTTTGAAAACACTTCCTTTTTGTGGATACTGCTTTACAGCAGAAATGCCAATCTGAATAATTTACATCTTAAAGTTATAATCTGTAACTTTTCCAAATTAAAATGTCTAAAAATGACTAGACATATGATATAAATGAATGAGTTGTGTTCTTACATTATCCCAAATTTATCCATCAATTCTCAAACCTAGAGAAATACGTCATTTTAATCATGGTACGTGTCATTTGGTCGGCTGCCAATGACATCATATCCCCTATGCACATACATCAGTGTTGTTTGTCTGACAGAAACTCAACACTGACTTTTGTCTAGTTTTAAGCCACATACACTTTTTACACCTTGGTTGTTTTCATCTATATGTTTGAACCAGATGAAGGATTTTAGTCATTGCTCTTCGATCATTTGCGCAAGAGACGTGCGTTTTTTTTCTCCTTAAACCAGACGATCAATGCTTTCAACCAAGCCCCTGGTCGCCCATGTGTCATCACAGACTTAGATGGACACACTAACATTGATAGTTACTAAATATTTGGAGTAGTTTTACGATCGATTCTGATCTGCATTCTTTGACAGTGACGTTTAGCATCACACGACTGAATCAGACATTCCTATTGGCTCCAGTGGGTGAGGTCACAGTCAATCAGAGTGTCTGATTCACAGGCTTGGCCTGCCTTTGCTTTATACCCAGACTGAATTGGAGGAGTGCTGTTTTACTCTGTTATCAAAGTGAGGAGAAGTTGTTTAGAGTTTATTAAAATGACAGAATAAAGACAGAAGGATCTGACAGTCACATATAGCAGAAGATTTGGAGCTGATTTTTCAAGGAGCAGACAAAAAAACCCACAATAAATACTGCTGCAGAGAATGAGCATATCTCATGAAGATAGATAGAAACTTCAAATCACCTCTAGAAGAACTCAAACAAATAAATACAATTTTCTGGGTTGAATTTGTCTTCTTTATTATGATTTACAGTGTTTTTATCTATAAAATAAGAAAAAAAGACAAATAATGCATCACATGACCAGGAAATCCTGTTTGCACCTCCTTTTTGCATGGACACAGACATTGGGACGAGTACAATGTAAAGCGAAAAGCAATTTTTTTATTTTGTAAAGGGCGGAAAGCACACTGCACTTTCCTCCAAGAGACTCACTTGTGTGCTTCAGATTCTTCTTTTTGGACCAACCAGTGGGGAGACAAGATGTTGTTCAGTCATGGATCAAACAGATCCGCAGGTGTGGCTATTTGTTTTAATAGATGTCCGGGCAATGTGGTGATACACAGAGCGGATGAGAAGGGTCACTGGTTGGCAGTTGTTTTGAACATTGAAGGTTCTTGTATTATTCTAATGAACATATATGGTTATAACAACACCAAAGTTGTCTAATTGCACGTATTTAAGCAGAAGTCCCTCAAGAATGAAATTGAAATTGAAATAGAGAAGTAATAGAAGATGTTGTCAGGCAAACTAACCTGTATGTTTTACAGTGCAACGTCACTAGATCCCTCAATGTTACTGTTGCAGAAATGGAGCAGTTCATTGGAGTGTGTTTCTACATGTCTGTCCATGGATTGCCAAAGACCAGGTTGCACTGGAACCCCCAAACGAGGGTGGAGATGGTCACAAACACCATGACAGTGAATAGATGGGAAAATATCAAAAGATATCTCCACTTCGCTGACAACAACAATCAGGTTCCAGGGGGGACAAGTTGTTAAAGGTGAGACCTCTCCTCAACTTCCTCAATGACAGCTTCAACAGAATCCCTATGGATGAAATGCTCTGCGTGGATGAGCAGATGGTGCCCTTCCAGGGGAAAAGCCAACTGAAGCAGTACATACCTATGAAGCCGAAGCGCTGGGGGTACAAGTTTTTCATCCTTGCAGACCAACATGGCATTGTATATAACTTTGACGTGTACACAGGGTCCATTCAGCCCCATCCTGGATTCCCTGACATTGGTGCCAGTGGAAACATTGTGCTACAGCTGGCCTCAGCTATCCCTACCGATATTTCGCATAAACTGTTCTTTGACAAATGGTTCTGCAGTGTGGACCTGCAGGTACTCCTGGAGAAGAAGAAGATCCATAGTGTCGGAACTGTGAGACAGAACCGTCTTGCAGGCTGTACATTTATGGACGATGGTGCCATAAAAGGCAAAAGGACGAGGAACACACCAAGAGAAGATGACCACTCACGATGATGTGAATCTATGGGCCACGGACAGAGGCACAACAAGACGAGCAGAGAAAGGAATCGATAACCAGTACGATCATCGGAGAGGCAGTGGCCGCCTCGAACGCCAGCAAGCAACGAAAGGAAATCCAGAATCCAGTCAGCGCAGCCGTTAGGAGGTTTGACAAGTGAAGTGACTGGCGAGGCCAGCAGCACCAGGACCTGTCATTACGAGAGAAAGGCTGTGAGTTTTATATACATTTATTTTGCTTAAGAGTTTCAGGCTAACTTCATTGCTGTGTAAGCTAGCTAGGAGGCCCCCCCCAGATGAGAGCATAAGGAAATACGGTGCAATCCATTTGCCCCAAATGCTCAACATTCCAAATGCTTCCAGATGCAGAATGCCTGGATGCAAAAGCAAAACCTTTGTGAGATGCATAAAGTGCAACATGTTCCTCTGTGTCTCCAAAAAGTAAGAATGCTTCATGAAATACCATCAAGAGTCAAACATTTAAAGGCTGAGTATGTACATGGAAAGATCCACTGGAATCATCAAGTAAAATACAGCACCAAATACAAAACAAATAGCAAATGCAGATTTTTCTTTTTGTAACTTCACCATTTCATCTGAACCTTTTGTGATTTCTTCATTAGACGTTTCACGCTTGAGAAAAATGAAATCCTGTTGTCCACTCCAGTGGACATGTTGTAAAATTTGAATAAAATTAAGTTTTAAAATTTTTTTCTTTGCAATGTCTTTTTTACCACCCCAACACTTAATTTATGTAAAAAAAAAAAGTAATTAAAAAACTTTTTTTTCCCCTGGGTCTCAGGAGGTTAAAGCGTGACCTTTAGCGTCAAAACTTTATAGTCAAAGGTAAATAACATTATGACAGGATACTCTTACTTGTTATTTAATTTTCTGTTGACTTATTTTTCTATTTATTTATGTACATTATTAGCTGGTCCTTTTCTGATCATTATGTTTGTTATTGTTTTGTTATTGTTCAGTCATTTTTTCATTGTTCTTTTTTAATTATGCAGATGTACATACAGTAGGTGTACATTTGTACAATCATGGTTGTTGATATTATTATTATTATTATTATTAGTGGTAGCAATTTTGGGGAGGCAGGATAGACATGATAGATATGCAAATCATTAGTGTGGGAGAATGGGCAAGTTACGACTTCTTCCCACTCATTTTTGAACATGTATCACTTTTAATCACCTTTTCTTTTCTTTTTTTACTTTTTTATGTTGAAAATAAACTTCAATCAATCAATAGATAAATCACTTAGCACTGAAGAAAATCAAACAAGCTATCAAAATATTTATATAGGTATATATATAGGTTTTAATATATGTAATGAAGTTTATCCAAGTGGAGTTACCGTTGTATAATGAAGTTTGTCCAAGTGGAGTTACCATACAAGATGGGCATGCGCAAACGTAGCCACAGAGACTCTGACGTGAAAGCACGTATCGCTCTGCAGTTACTGTCCTCAAAGAGCAGCGGCTGCTGCCGTGAGCCCCTCCGTCGTCCCAAAGCACTCACAGGCGGTCAGGCCCACAGTAGCCTCGCGCAGCAGTCCAAGCTGCAGTCAGAGCAGAGAGGAGACCCACACCACTCCGCGTCCAGACTGCAAATGAATTGCGCGTGCGCAAAGCCGCCGCTGATCCTGCCCTGGCTTACAGAGCGGTATGTAAATGTTTCTTCACTGTCACACTAAAATAAATCACTGCATCTAACTCACACAGCCTCAGTCACTTACTCACCTTATCCATTGTGTGTGTGCCTCTCTGTGACATAAGCTACACATTTAGCTAGCTAGGTCATCATGTCTCAGTCTAAATTGTATGCTCAAAAATACAGAAAGGAGTCGGAATCAAACCCTGAATTCAAAGGCTGGTTGAAGCAGCTTATTGGAAATGATACACGGACATACTGCCTGTATTGTAAGGCTGATTTCTACGCCAAACTTTGTGGTATAAAAAAACACATGACAACTCAAAAGCATATTCAAAAGGCAAAGTCTTATAACAGTTCCACTCAAAGCAAGCTGCCATTAATGAGGAAGGCCTTCAACCTGAAACAGGAAGAAAAGACACTGCACAGGTAGAGAGGAGAGAGGGTGGGAGACGGATAGGCCAGACGCTGCACAAGAGGAAAGAGCCGGCGTTGGTGACGAACTGCACGGACAGAGGCAAGACAAGACGAGCAGAGGAAGGAATCGGGAGCCAGGGCGAGCATCGGAGAGGCAGTGGCAGTCCCGAACGCCAGCAAGCAACGGAAGGAAATCCAGAATCCAGAGAGGTGGCGTATACGCAGCGGCAGAGTGAGGAGGTCTGCCCCGCGGTCTGAGTATCCCTTGGGGACATTAGTAACACTCTGGTGGTTGAGGACAGTGTTTTAATGTTGAGTTGCTGTATACACCGTAGGCCTACTGGCGGAGATTTTGCTGTGTCATCAGGTGGTTCATCCTGCGAGCGTGTCCTCCAGAGTCAGCGCAGCCGTTATGAGGTTCGAAAGGCCGAACTCTTTTGGTCACTGTCAGAGTTGCTCTCACCACAATAAACCACCATGAATCTGCTCATAACAATAACCATTAAATTTTACATTGTTTTCCTCATTACATACTGACCTTGCATGAGCATGGCGGCTGATCTCGCTGAACTGTTTCGGAGAAATACGTGTGTGTTCACAACAGCTACGGCTCTGATGTTGCTGCGCCTGCAGCTCTCTGTCTGTGACACATTCAGATTCAGACTAGACAGAGACAACTATAGTGGAAGATTTCAGTTTCATTTTTCTCTTTCTCTTTTTGCTTGGAGCCGCAGGCGAGACGCAGGCAGTGTGATTGCTCTAATCCGCCAACATGCGCGCCATAATGAAAATCAACACATTCTGCTGCCAGACATCCAGTGAGTTCCTGGCCTGAGCCTTTGTGGTACACACACTACCAAGTGAGCTGCCCTGAATTACTGATTTTTAAAGTGAACTTTGCTTTATGGGAGTTTCCACCATTTGTTGTGGAGAGGAGGACACCTCTGCAGATAATATGGCTGCCAGTAAAAACCTGCTGAATGTCTGGTTTATAAGTTACAAGAGAAACAATCAAAACAAAGGTTATCAGCCATCTCAGCTCCCAACTCTTCCCTGATGTCGCTGTCCTCTGTACAGCGCCGGTGAAACACTTACTTTAAGAGTGAAACTGCTTTAATCCAGGGTTTGTCGGTTGTGATAACAGTCTGTTTGATTTCCTGAACCACTGACACTAAAGCGTTTGTTATTTTTGTTGAAGTACACACTTTCCCATTCAACAATATTGCCATAGCAGTTTAAAGTCAGGTGAGTTTATTAAAATGATTACATTTATGAAAAATATGGTTCCAGTATGACAGTAAAGAAGATAACTTAAAAAGATGAAACCCAACGTATTCATACTGCCTGAAAGCACTGTATACTTTTATTTGATTTATGAACTTGAGGTAATTCATTTCTTTTTATTTATTTATTTTTCTCAAATTGCACACATAAATATATTTTTTCAAAAATCTTTTCCTGTTGTGTGTGTGTGTAATTACCAGTTAAAGACAACAGTGAGTGATAGGGATAGTGTGGAGCACAGATAACACCCACCTCATGTTTCTCCCTCAGCTGCCATTAATATGAAATTCTGACAATAAAATTATATTTAAAGTGTAGATGCATTTTTTAAAATCTCTTTTCTTTGTCAAAGTGCTGTCTGTGTGTGTGTGCGTGTGCGCACGCGCACACATGCATGTGTGTAAGGGGGTGGGAGGTGGTCGGAGGCTGTTAATGCTGCAAGCCACTGAATGAGACGGTGTGGGGAGTCGGTGAGTGCAGATAAAGCCCTCCTCATGTATCAGCCTGCTCACCTGTCTGCAGCCAGACCTCTGTAATGGAATTTATATATAATATGGAAATTATATTTAAAGTGTAGGTGCATATTTTTAAAATCTCTTTTCTTTGTTGAGGTGCTGAGTGCGTGCGTGCGTATGCGTGCGCACACGCATGTATGTAAGAGGGTGGGAGGTGGTCTGATTAATGAGAGAGGATGATGTACAGCAAAGGGCCGCGGGTCAGATTTGAACCTGGGCTGCTGCGGTTAGGAATAAGCCTTTATGGCAGCCTTTCTCAAAGTGTGTTCTGTGGACCACCAGTGGTCTGCAAGCGACCCCTAGTGGTCTGTGAGTAAATTAGTTAAATATCATAATTTACATTTAGTGTTTCTCAAACTGAGTGACCACAAAGCCTACCAGAGAGTACTGTAAATGTGTTGTCAAAATTAAATCAACACATATGTAAATTCCAATTCAAACATTATTAAGCCTGTATGAATCGGCTCTTTTACAGTGTAGTTGGACTT